>NW_007253601.1:15666-33180 GCF_000164805.1 Carlito syrichta | reverse complement strand
ATATGTTAAGTGCACAAGAATGTCGGTTAATTGAATGGATGATCCTGATTTCCTTCATTATTCAGTTTAGATGGGAGATAAAACAGTATCTGTAACTCGCTTAATGAAATAATTGAGAGATATGAGCTGCATCACATTGCGGAAAAGTTTCACATGTATACCCTTTGGCTCGGGAATGTATTGAAGCTGGCCGATTGATCGTTTCTCAGTTAGCCTCAAAGATGTAGTGGACGCAGTGCATGTCCTCAGAACCATAAACTCGTTTGATCCAATTCAATGAGCCCAGGCAGATAGATAGTGGGGGTCAGAAAAACAGCCAGAATTCTCTTTCCAACTTAGAGGAAGCAGGGCCTGGCCTGGCTGTCAGGTGGGCTGAATTGGAAAACAAAACAGAGTTGGAATCTAGAAACAAGAAAATAGATTGAAACTGGAGTCAAGGTCAATGCAGCATCTGAGTCAGCAGCACAGCTGCCAGCATGAGGCCATAGGATAGTCACTGAGTGCCCAAACACAAAGATCCAGGGGGCAGGCGGGGTGTTTGAGCCTCATGAGGGCCTTGGAGTGGCCAGGCCATAGCCAGGGGTGTTGTTCCCAGAGCAGCTAGGCCTGCTAGTTGAGAGAGCTCATGGGTACATACCTCGGCATTGGCTTGAAAGCCCACACAGACGGCCAGAGACTGGAACAAAGCCCAGATATCCCTGACACAGGAGCATGTATGGATAAAGTGCAGTTCACACAATACAACAACAGCCAACTACAGCTGTGAAAACAAGAGGGAACTCACTCACATTATCCTGAGCAGAAGAATCAGGACACAAAGGAATATATCAATGTAATTCTGTTCATTCAAGAACAGCAAACACTGAACCATATATTTTAGACTCTAAATACATAAATGGTAAAGCTATAAAGAAAAGCAAGGTGCCGGGCTCAGTGGTTCAGCCTGTTATCCCAGCACTTTGGGAGCCCGAGGCGAGTGGGTTGCCTGAGCCTGCGGGTTGGAGACCAGCCCGGGCAACTTGGCGAGACCTCGTCTCTACAATAAATAAAAAATTAACTGGGTGTGGTAGTGCACACCTGTAGTTCCGGCTACTTGGAAGGCTGAAGTGGAAGGATCGCAGAGCCCAGCAGATCAATGCCTGGGTGACCACAAGGAGCGTGCCACTGCACTCCAGCCTGGGCGACAGAGTGAGACTCCTACTCAAAAAAAAAAGAAAGAAAGAAAGAAAGAAAAGCAAGGAAATTTTTAGGCTGAATAACAAGTTTAATAAGACAGTGAATCACTCAGAGGGGAGGCTCATAATAGGGGCTTTTGCAGTGGGGGTAAAAGAGACGCCCCTCAATGATGTTGTAATGCTACTGTCAGTCACAACACTGCAAGTCGAAAGGCATTGGGTACACCTGACCCTCCGAATGCCAGCACCTAGCCCAGGCCACCCTCAACATGCTCAGAACACTCACATGAGCCTGCAGTTGGGCATGGTCCTCTAACACAGAGCCTCCTTTACAATGAAGCATCGAGTAGCACATATAATTTATTGAATACTGTTGCTGGATGTGAAAATAGAATGGTTGTACGGAACCAAATGCATATCGCTCTAGCACCATCATAAAGTCAAAACCCATTAAAGTCAAACCATGGTGAGCTGGGGATCGGCTCTATCTCACTTCTTCCCCTGGCTGCTGATGACAAGCGTGTTTGCACTTTATTTATTATATAAATTGCCCACATACATTTTGGGCACTTTCCTCTTTCTGTGCTATTTTTCATAACTTCTTTTTAGAGTGAAAAGAAGCCATACACATTAGAATTCTGCGATCAGTCCCTTTGAGGATTGTGCCTGGTTTTTTGCTTTTCCAAACGCTGCTTTGTTTGCCAGCCGTCAAGGACAATTTTGGCAGGCTCCCCGTAGGCAGAACCTGTAGGCTTCTTGGCCCATCTATTCAATCAACAAATACTTCCCAGGAGCTTATGTGGCGCTGGCCGCTGGCGGCTCAGGTATACTGTCTGCTCCCATAATGTCCTGTCATGCAATGAAAATTACGTGACACACGATGCTTCCCTTTCTGCCTAGAATTTCTGGAAGCTCAGAGCTGAAGTTTGTTTCTATTTCTAGTAGCTTTCTCTGTTGCAGACTTTTGGGTATCATTACCCCTTCCCCTTTGTTACACAACTACATTTTCATTCTCTTCGTTTTGTAGGCCTGTCTGCCACCTTTGACTGGAAGCCACTTTCAATCCTTCTGGGTGGCAGTTATAGAAAACGGGTAAGTCACGGCAAAGTCCCTATTCTACTCTTGACCCCTTCTTCTAGGAGAGCAGGCCTGGCCCCTGGCTCCCCAGCTCTGCCCTGTGCCAGGCCCCAAGCTTGCCCTTTCAAGCCCTCCCCATCAGGCCCCGCCCAGTAGAGGGTGCCCCACCCCTGGGACATTGTTTGAGACACTCTTGCTTTTCAAGCCTGTCATATTTTCCAATCCCTCAGAGTCAGGAACTAAACCTGTGAGCAAAGCTTTTTTTCCTCTCTTATCAGCTCCTAGCCCAGCAGAGTTAGACTCAAAGACTCTGCAGAGGTGAGCTGCAGAGCCAGCGTGGAGTTAATCCTGGATTTATGGGCTGAATGCTTCCATTAACTCAACAATAAGGGGCCAGAGAGGGGCCTGCCAGAGCAGAAATCCACCTGAATTTACCATTTTGAATCACCCTGCGTCGGCTCTCATTTGCTAAATAATAACCTGGACTAAAGTATATTTTAGTAAACCAGGAGTACCAGAAGACTTGCTGTGGGAAGAAAAGGCATTTACAGTGTTGTCCCCAAACCAATATGCTGACTGCCCCTTGGGCTTGCCTGTGGATGGACGGGCACTGATGCTGCCATCTTTGGTCGAGGCCTCCTTTCAGCCTGGCACGGCACCTTCCACAGAGGGGCTTGTGGTAGGGCGGAGGCTGCGGAAATGAGGTTTTATTCTTTTCCCTTGAAGCGATAAACCCGTGCAGGCATCTCTGGAATGTGACCACCCCAAGGACCCTGCTGGCTTTTTAACTCTGTCAGCTTCTGGGCCATTACCAAGACATTATTATCTGGAGAGAGAAAAAATGTTCAGAGAGCTGGAAAAAAATGCCTTCGTTATGTTTAGAGCCATTTTCAGTGTGACTGAAATCGGTTTGGACGTTTCTGGGGAAATGGACCGAGAGCTTTGTGCCATGTGGTTGGACTTTCCTGAGTTGGAAGAAAACGCATTCAGAACAATGTGAGGCCTTGAAAATGTGTGCAATTTCAGTAAAAACACAGACTCTCTGGCATTTCTGGCATACATACATGTACCTATGCACACATGTGCATGTGCAGACACGCACATGTGCACACAGACCTCACATATACAGGTACACACACACACGCAATGAGCACACATAAGCGCCCAGGCAAACACAGCACTTTGCCTAAATGGATGGGGACACCAAGGTCAGAAAGGGAAAGAAAAAGGGGCCTGTAATCCCAGCACTTTGGGAGAGCTAGGCGAGTGGATTGCCTGAACCCGCGGGTTCAAGACCAGCCCGGGCAACTTGGCGAGGCCTTGTCTCTACAATAAATCAAAAAAATTAGCCGGGCATGGTAGCACACGCCTGTAGTTCCAGCTACATGGAAGGCTGAGGCAGAAGGATCACCAGAGCCCAGCAGGTCGAGGCTGCGGTGGCCAGGGGCATGTCACTGCACTCCAGTCTGGGCAACAGAGTGAGACTCCAACTCAAAAAAAAAAAAAAGAAAGAAAGAAAGAAAAAGGAGGAAAAGGTATATTAAGAAAACAATGTTGTTAGTACAACAAATAGAACAGGCAGATCCACATTTTATGGGGCCTCTACAAGAAAAAGAATGCAATCCCAAAGATGATAAAATTATGCCCAGGGTCTTGGGAGAGGTCCTGTAAGTGTGGCTGTGAAGCTTTGGCATCATTGGCTTGACAGTCATTGCAGCTCTAACCAGAGTTTTCTTTCTGCCTTGCATGAGGGTCTCCTCTCAACACTCCAAAAACCTCACCTCATATCCCAGTACCTGTATTCAGGGCACAACAAAGTCTATGTTCCTCCTCATCACTACCAGTGTCTGTCTGGGATGAAGGGTTCACCTTCAGGGCGTGTCTGTCACTCCTTGAAGGAACCCTGTCTCTGAATCTTCCCTCTCAGTCCTTTACTCATCTGCCTTCTAGGGCGTCTCAAAGCTAAGGAGCTGGGATTTTGTTGCTCAGCCAAAAAATATCAACTTTTGTGAAAAGACCCCAGAGTAAACGCCGTGCTTCAAAAGCTGACCAGTCCCTGAGAGCACTGTCAGACACCCCCGAGCAAGTATTTGGAGCACATGTCTCTTTTGAGTTCCTCAGTTTCTCCACCTGGCCTGCCCTCTGCGCTGCCTAAGGTGAGGCGATCTGGCTAGTTTGTATTAAGAAGGAAAACCTCAAGCAGAGCATGGGAAAGGGTTTCCATGATCTCAGGGAGTTTCCTATGGCACGTTCCCAGAGACACTGACTGCAGAAAGCCTCGGCTGGAACCTGAAAGGGAGTTGTGGAGATGCTGGCATAAAACGGGTTTCGTTCCTGCAGGCCTTCGCAGGATCTCTAACTTACTAATGTAGGCTGCCCATCTCCAACAGGGGAGCGGTATAGGAGGCAGTAATCCCACCCTTGTTGGGCTGTGGACCCCTGTCTCTTTCAGGAAGCGGTGGTTCAGATGAGCCCATAAATGCAAGTCACTGCAACAGATGAGTGTGGTGGGTGGAGGTTGGGGATTTGATTTTGTTGACTTTTCTGAGATGAGGTAGATCGGGCGATTCTAGGAGGTGTGGGCCCTTCCAGCAGTTGCTTCTTATAAACTCTGCTGTAATAAGCCGCTGGGGAATGGATGGGGGACATTGGTCATTCTTCCTGGCTGCCTAGCATCTAAACCTCATTCCTGGAGTTGAGGAAGCCCCCACTTAATGAGCTTTGGTGGCAAGCAGATTTCACCTCTCCCCTCGTGAAAGTGAGTCGGGCTCGGTGGCTCAGCCTGTAATCCCACGCTTTGGGAGGCCAAGGCGAGTGAATTGCCTGAGCCGGCAGGTTTGAGACCTGCCTGGGCAACTTGGCAAGACCTCATCTCTACAATAAATCAAAAAAAGGAGCCGGGTGTGGTAGCGCGTGCCTGTAGTTCCAGCTACTTGGAAGGCTGAGGCAGAAGGATCGTTGGAGCCCAGCGGGTCGAGGCTGCCGTGGCCGGGAGCGGCCACCGCACTCCAGTCTGGGTGACAGAGTGAGACTCCAACTCAAAAAAAAAAAAAGGAAGAAGAAGCCGGGCTCAGTGGCTCAGCCTGTAATCCCACGCTTTGGGAGGCTGAGGTGTGTAGATTGCCTGAGCCCGTGGGTTCGAGATCCGCCTGGGCAACTTGGTGAGACCTCATCTCTACAATAAATAAAAAATCAGCCGGGTGTGGTAGCGCGCACCTGTAGATCCAGCTACTTGGAAGGCTGAGATGGAAGGATCACTGGAGCCCAGCAGGTCGAGGCTGTGGTGGCCGGGAGTGGCCACTGCACTCCAGTCTGGGCGACGGAGTGAGACTCCAACTCAAAAAAAAAAAGAAAGAAAGAAAATGAACATGCGAGTCCCTTGCTTTCTCACCTTCCCTTGCAACTAGGCTGGGAGCTGGGGCCAGGCTTGTCATTCAGATGCAGGGGCTCATGTCCCCCCAAAAGACACATATGGGCTTATTCCCAGCAAGGTGGCAGCTGTAAACTGGAAATAACCTAATGTCCGCCAGCCGCACAATAGACAAAGGAACTGTAATATATTCCTCCAGTGGAATATGACAAAATAAGAAACGAGATTTCACAGTGACCGCATTCGACGACGTGGATGCACATCACAGCCATGATGTTTTGTGAGAAAAGGCAGACACGGAGTTCACACTAGACAGTTTCACTTATTTTAAGCTTAACGAATCTGTGGTGAGGCATGTCAGTCGGATGGTTGCATTGGGGGAGTATTAATTGGGAGGGGGCACTGGGTACTTCTTGAGGTTCTGGAAAAATGTAAAAATTTATCAAGCTAGATGCCTAATATCTGTACAATGTACTGTGAGTTACAACCTCCCTCCGAAAATAGGTAAATAAATAAATAGATGAAGGCAAAAAGGCAAATTTACTATCTACTGGCATAATAACTTATTACTTCTAGTAGTTTTTTTATTAGTTTGTTTTTCTAGATTGCATCTATTTGCACAGATGATAATGTCATCTGTGAATAAAAATAGTTGTATTCATTTCTTTCCAATCTGAATGCCTTTTATTTCTTTTTCTTGATCAATTGCATTGGTTGGAATCCCAGCCACTTGTTGAATAGAAGTGGTGAGAGCAGAAATTTTTGTCTTTATCTTGATCTCAGGGAGAAAGCAATTTTTCACCATTAAGTATGAAGCTGGCACTAGGGGTTTTTTTTGTAAGTGCCCTTTAGCACATTGAAAAAATTCCCTCTGGCCAGGCTTGGTGGCTCACCCTGTAATCCCAACACTTTGGGAGGCCGAAGCGTGTGGATTGCCTGAACTCGCAGGTTCGAGACCAACCTGGGCAGTATGGCGAGAGCTTGTCTCTGAAATAAATTAAAGAAAAAATAGGCTGGGCATGGTAGCACGCGCCTGTAGTTCCAGCTACTTGGAAGGCTGAGGCAGAAGGATCGCCAGAGCCCAGCAAGTCAATGCTAGGGTGTCTGTGAGGGTGCCCCTGCACTCCAGCCTGGACAATAGAGTGAGACTCCAACTCAAAAAAAAGAAAAAGAAAAAGAAAAAGTTTCCTCTATTCCTAGTTTGCTGAATTTTTATTGGGAATGGATATTGAATATTATGAAAAGCTTTTCACGTCTCTTGAGAAGATTGCTTTTTAAATTTGTCAATATGGTGAATTACATCAACTGATTTTTCCAGCATTAAACAAATCTTTTCTGACATAACTCCCACTTGGTCATGATAAATAATACTTTGTAGATATTTCGGATTCAATAAACAAATTTTATAAAGAAATTTGCACTGATCGTCATGCAGATTTTTGTAGTTTTATTTTCTATACTTCATTTTGGTATTAGGGCTGAGTATCAGGACTGGTTTCATAGAGTGGGTGGGGGGAATTATTCCCTCCTCTCTTATTTGAAGAACTGGTACAATTGGTATTCTAGAACAGTTTGTAGAATTGGTATACCTTCCTAAAGAAGAATTCACCAGTGAGTCCATTTGGTCCTGAGAATTTTTTTTCTGGTGGGAAAGTTTTAAGCTACAACTTTAATTTACTTAATAAATATAGGGCTACTCAGGTTATCTATTCCTTCTTAAGTGTGATTTGGTAGTTTGTGTCTTTTAAGAAATTTGATCCCCTCATTGAAGTTGAATTTACTGGCATAGGTTGCTCATAATTGTATTGGGTAGAATAATGTCTTTCAACAATCCATGTCCAGCAGAACCTCAGAATGTGGCCTTATTTAGAAATAGGGTTTTTAACAAGGGTACCTGCATAATGAACATTTGTATACCTAACCCTGAATTGTACCCCACATCTTTAAAATAAAGAAAAAAAAGAAAGAAATAGGGTTTTTTAAGATGCAATTAGTTAACATGAGGTAACCCTGCATTAGGGTGGTCCTTAAATCTAATATGGTTGGTGTCCTTCTAAGAGGGAAATTTGGACATAGAGTCATAGACACACAGGGAGAATGCCGTGTGGTGACAGGTGAACTGGAATGAAGCAACTGCAAGCCAAGTAACACCCAGGGTTGTCCCCTTGCCCCAGCACCGGAAGCCAGAAAAAGGCAAGCAAGGGCTCTACCCAGTGTCTCAGAGGGAAAATAACTCTGCTGACACCTTGGATTTTGGACTTCTATCCTCTGGAACTATGGGAGAATAAATTTCTGTTGTTTTAAGCCATCCAGGTTGTGGTAACTTGTTACAGCAGCCCTGGGACACTAGCACAATAACATTCCCCTATTATCTTCTTAATAGCTATGGAATTTGTAGGAATGTCACCTCTCTCATTCTGAATATTGGTAATTTGTGTCTTCTGTTTCTTTTTGGGGGATACAACTGGCTTGAGATTGATCCATTTTATTGATCTTTATGACTATTCCGTTTTTGGTTTCATTGATTCTTCTCTTTTGCTTTTTTCTATTTTCCATTTCACTGATTTCCACTCTAATGTGTATTGCTTTCTCTTTTCTACTATTGTATGTTTAATTTGCTCTTTTTTCTAGTTTTTTTAATGTAAAAGTGGAGGCCATTGATTTGAGAACCTTCTTTTCTAATGTTTTAGTGTAATGCAATGAAATTCCCTGTATTACTTAGCAGTATCTCATAGATTTTGATATATTTCATTTTTGTTCAGTTTAAAATACTTTTCTAATTTCCCTTATGATTTCTTTTTTGACCCCTAGCTTATTTAGACGTATATTATTTAGCTACCAAATATTTGGAAACTTGCCGGTGAGCTTTCAATAATTGATTTCTGTTTTAACTCCGCTACGGCCATAGAATACACATTGTATAACAAATTCTTTTACATTTATTGAGATTTGCTTTATGGCCTGAATATGAGCTATCTTGGTAAATGTTCTGTGTGCATTTGAAAAGAATGTATTTTCTGCTGTTCATGGATGGGTCAAGTTGGTCAGTAGTATTTAAATCTTTTAGATTCTGATTTTTTCCTGCTTGTTCTATCAATTATCAAGAATAGGACAGTGAACTGTCTATCATTGTGGATTTCTCTATTTTTCATTGTTCTGTCAATTTTTGATTTAATTAAATAATTTTATCATTCCATTTTAGTTCTTTTTTGGCTTATTAGCAGTTACTCTTTGTTTTGTCTTTTTAGGGGTAGACTTCATTTTACCTATAGTATAAGAATTTACATTAATATACTTCTATTTCTCCCCAACCACCTTTATGTCATTGTTGTCATACTTTCTACTTGTCAAATATATATATTTTTTTGAGTTGGAGTCTCACTCCCTTACCCAGGCTGGAGTGCATTGACATACTCAGGACCACCCCATTGTCGATCTGCTGGACTCAGGTGATCCTTCTGCCTCAGCCTTCCAAGTAGCTGGAACTACAGATGCAGGCCACCATGCCTTGAATTTTTTAAAATTTATTGTAGAGATGGGGTATCACCAAGTTGCCCAGGCTGTTCTCGAACCCATGGGCTCAGGCAATCCTCTTACCTCGGCCTCCCAAAGTGCTGGGATTACATGCTTGAGCCACTGTGCCCAGCCTGTCAAATGTTTTAAATCCTATGCTACCCTGTTGTTTAATCTTTTAAGGATTAAAAAATAAATAAATGCTTATACAATTACCAATATAATTACCACTTTTACTAAGCTTCCTTTGCATAGATATATATTTCCATCTGGCATTACTTCTTTCTGCCTGAATGACTTTATTAATATTTTTTGTAGTACAGGTCTGCTGGTGATAAATTATTTCAGCTTTTGTATTTCTGAAAAAGTATTTATTTTGCCTTCATTTTTGGAAGATACTTTCGCTGGATATAAAATTCTAGTTTAAAATTTTTTCTTTCAGCACTTTGAAGATGTTGCTCCATTGTCTTCTAGCTTGTTTATTTTTTCTGACAAGAAAACTACTGTTATTCTTATCTTTGTTCTTCTGTATATAACATCATGTTTTCTTCTGACTACTTTTAGAATTTTCATTTTATTTCTGTTGGGTTTTTTGCCATTTGATTATGATGTACGCTGGTCTCATTTCTCCTTATTTTTTTTTTTCATTTGAAATATGACATCTTGAAAAGTATAAAAGTTTGATTTGTTTGTTTTTAATATCTTTCATGCCTCTATTTTACTCTGAATATATGGGACATAATTATAATAACTGTTTTAATGTCTTTGTCTTCTATTTCTAATATCTGTGTCAGGTTCTTGATCACTTCTGATTGAGCTTTCTCTTCATAGTGGGTCATATTTTCTGGTTTCTGTGCATATCTGATCATCCTTTACTGGGTGCTAGACATTGTGTACTTCACTTTGTTGGATGCTAGATTATTTTGCATTTCTAGAAATATTCTAAAGTTGTGTTCTGGAACACAGCTACATTACTTGGAAGTAGTCCGAACCTTTCAGGTCTTCTTGTTAAGATTTGTTAGGCAGGACTGGAGTGGTGCTCAGTCTAGCCCTATTTCGCTCCATGAGTCAGCCAAGACTGTGTTCCACCTGGTGCCCTGTGGGTCATGAGGTTTCCAGTTTGACTGGTGGGACCAGGAACAGGTACTATTTCAGCCCCATTTGAGCATGGGCATTATTCTCCCTGTTCCTTTCAGGTGGCATTCTCCCCAGCCTCAGGCACGTTCCTTAGGTGATCATGCTCTGCTGAATACTCAAGGGATACCCCCAGCAGGACTCCAGCATTTTCTTTCTGGATGGCTTGCTCTCTCTCTAGTACGCTGTCTTGTAACCCGGTCACTTTGGTCTTCTACTCTCAACTCTATCTCCTCAATTCAGGAAGTCCACCAGACTCTGTTTGAACTCCACTTCCACGTGCCACAGCCTGGAAGTACTCTCCAGGCTGTAAGCTGGCGGGGTTACAGAGACACCTTCACTGGTCTCCTGTCTCTCTGGGATCACTGCCTTTGTTGCTGGTGGCCATCGGCTCATATATTTTTTCCTCTTTTGGGAAGGTAAATCTGGTCTCTGTCAATCCATTTTGGCAAGAAACAAAAATCCCCCTTTCACTTGTATCCCCATTTTATAAATAAGGGATCCAAAACTTAGAGAGATTAAGTAATTTTCCCCAGGGAATTCACCTCATCACAAGCAGACCCATGTTCTCATGTGGGCCGTCTGATGCCACAGTCACATGTTGTGTTTAAGAATCACTATGGTCTGCTGCTTCTGTGGCCCACTTACTCTAAGTACATGAGGTTATCCCAAATTTGCAACCATGATCCAAAGGTGGCATTGTTATCATTTGTTCATCGAGTAAATGTTTGTTGAGCACCTCCTGTGCGCCAGCTTTCTCAGGTGCTAGGGATGTATCTGGGAACACAAGTTGACGAGTGTGAAGTTAGCTATGTCCCCTGCAAGCCGAGTGAGAGCGGACTCTCTAGTGGGAAGAGAGGTAAAGAAGCAAACAGCACGTGAGACAGCAGTGTTCTAAGGGTGAGAGTAAGTGGGGGGAGAGAGAGAGAGAGAGAGAGAGAGAGAGAGAGAGAGAGTGTGTGTGTGTGTGTGTATGTAGGGAGGGGGTGATAGGAGTTCAGGGAAAGTTTCACTGAAAAGGTTGACATTTACATGGAAGCATGAAGTTTAGGGAGTGCAACATGAAAGAAGCTGTTCAGTATGCTATAGGAGAAACAGAAAGAGGCGCCACCGATGAGACACGTTCTGTGGTTCGGGCCTGTGACAAGGGCTTTGTGTGTATCATCATCACAAAACCACATGAAGCTATTTTTTCTCTAATGCAGATATATTCAGTGGATTTTTAAAGTCACGAAAATCACATGCTGGTTTTAAAACAAAAATGAAGCAAGACAGAAATAGATGTCAATACGAGGTGAAGGTCCCGCCTAATTAGTCCCTCTCCCCACCCCCACACCCTGCCAGAGATCACCCTCCTGAACAATCAGATGTTTCCACGCATTTGTAAATGTGTAGGTGTCAATATGTCCGTAAAATGGGATTAAGGGGTAGGTCTTGTCATATAACCGAGTTCCAGTCCCATTGCACGAACAGTTTTTCATGCCGATAAAGTTGTCACTTGGCATCCAGGACCCTTTGACAGACACCAAAATCTGCAGATGGTTAAGTTCCTTATAAAATGGAATAGTACTTGCCTATAACCTACACACCCTCCTGCATGCTTTAAATCATCTCTAGATTACTTATAACACATCACAAAAACTGAAATGCTAGGCAAATAGTTGCTACACCGTATTGTTTTTATTTTGTATTAATTTGTATTGCTATATTGTTATTTTATTTATTTAAAAAATATGCTTGATCCATGTTTGGTTGAATCTGCCAGTGCAGAAACTGTGACTTTAGAAGGCCAAATCTATATAGACTGAATCTTTTTTGATGTTGCCACTAAATGTGCTATACTTTATCCAATCCTTCTGATACATATTTATATAATTAGCAATGTTTTGCTATTACACAAAACGCTACAAGGGACATCCTAGTACACTTTTCTGACTGTGCCAGATATTTTTCATATGGTTCTCTAGCTTTAGGGAAAAAAATGAGCCAAGAAAAGTTAGGTAACCTATTTGAAATTCTTCTTACCCTAGACAATAGAGTTTACTATAGGCTGCGTCAGTATGCATAAATGGATTGTCTGTAACCATAATTAACTTTGTCCTATGACCAAAAGGTCAATTCAATTAAACGACCAGTGTGCTTTTTTTTTTTTTTACTAAACTGAGAGTTAAGCGTGGCTATGTGCATATAAAGCCCTTGTCAGTTTTTATAATAATGTCACCAGCATTTGGGGGTATGAGTCAGAATCTCCATCTGAATTTATGTGAAGTCAAATATATTCTGAAGTAAAAGTATGGACTGGAAATCCTCGTGCAGGAGTCAGCATTGATACCCCGACATCCCGAGTGGAATCTGAGGATCTTGGCTGGCAGAAGTCTTCACAGCGTCTCAGTCATACGTGGCATGAAATAAGCATAGAGAGACAAATATTGCATGTTCTCACTCATGTGGGGGTTTAAAAAGTGGATCACAAGGAGTTAGAGAGTGGAATGATAGATACTAGAGGTGAGAAGGGTGTGTGGGTGAGGGGGGTATAAAGTGAGGTTGGTTAATGGGTACAAATATATTGCAACGTGGAGGGGGTAAGTTCTGGTGTTTGATAGCAGAGGAGGGTGACTATCGTTAACGACAATGTATCATATTTTCCAAAATGGCTAGAAGAGCGGACTTGAAATGTACCAAACACATAGAAGTAAGATGTTTTCACATGGAGTTAAATGAAGGCCTTGGTGAAATCCAACTACCCTGGCTTTCTTTCGCATTGATCGTAACCCCTGCCTTAAGCATGTCTTTCAGCCAAGCGGAAAAGCTCTCTTTTCACGGGTTTTCTTCTTCAGGATCTCTGGGTTGCCATGATATTTGGTGGCAAAATGTTAGGGGATAGTGAGGGCAGTGACAGCAGCTCTGTGACAGTGCGAAGGTATGTGGTGAAGGCCTCTGTTACTGCCTGCTTGGGCAGGTGTTTGCTGCTTGCCGTTCAACACAGCCAGGGCTTCGGTGTCCTTCCAGGGCCACTTAACAATGCTGGGCCAACCCAGGGGGGGCACAGAGCCTCTGATGACGGCTGTGATGATCTGGTCTCTGTTTCTCCTTCTCTTCTTTTCTTGCCTCTTCTTCTGGGCTTGGTCTCCAAACAAGGGCATAGGCTCACGGAGATTCCCCCACCAATCTGAGATGCTGACCTTACAACCGAACCCTGCGTCCGTCTCCTACACTGCCATTCAGTTCTTCCTAAGTGTGAGAGCTTCTGGGATTCAGAGGGTCAGAGCTATCTATTACCTGCTCTAAGAGTTCACTTTTTCTTCCATAAAAAGGGAAATTGTTGGTTTCTAAGAACTACAAAGGATACTGGAAGCATTAGGATAAACCTGCTTTTCGGTAAGCTGAGAATGGCCATTTAATTAATCTGTCAAACAGATTATTAATTTATTGAAAGCCATGAATTCCACCCGAGACAAGTTATTAGTCAAGAACACCATGGATGTTATCCTTTATGGTCAAATGTATGGAGCTTTTCCAGCTCCGGTAATAAATCACATTTTGCTCCCTTGCCAAAAGAAAAATCTATTTTTTGATATTGTTTAGAGCAGAGAACCACATATTGATTTAAAAATATATATGAACAACCCAAGTCCCCAAACTCAGCTATAACATGACAAAGAACAAAAAGGAATAAATGGAAGTTGGCAAGGACAAAGCCAGCAAAAACTCCAGGAAAAAGCTGCTAACAACAAAAAAGTGAGTTTGAGATGAAGGCATTAAAGGAGCATCATCAATGGCCTCATTTAGCTCTTACAATATAACAGCATTTGCTCTGATGGGTGGAAAGAAGAAATGATTGTTCTTTTAATTGCCTTCTGGAAAAGAATGAAGGGTTCAAGCCCGGTAGTGACTCCAAACCTTGGAGGAAAGGCAGGGCCACGGGGGCCACAGAACGTGCTTGGAAAGGCAGTGGCTCGAGAAATGTGTTCTGGGAACACCCCGGGGGTACCTAGTTCGCCCTCCAGTGGAGCCTGCCAGGGGAGGCTGACAGCGCCCTGATGTGCCTCTCCCTGGGAAGAGCTGAAGGAGGACACGGCCTCCGTCTTCAGTGCTTGAGGCTGATGGAGACACAGAGGCGTCCTCAAGGCAGCTGGAGGGGCTGACTCTGTGGTTGTGAGCTCAGTCGCTCTCACACAGGCGAATCCTCAAGGTGCTGAGAGGTTGCATGAGACGAACAACTCCGGCCAAAGGAACCCTGCTGGCCTTGCTGCATCCTTTCTCATAAGCACCAACGCCGAGTCTTCATTCGCCTCCTTTTCCGTCCCGTGTTCCCCGTGACCAGCCCTCCTGGCTCTGTACTGAGCACAGCCACGGCTGCTTTGAGGCCATACCTTGACGGGGTCCTTTTCTTGTCCCTTTTGGGGAAATGGTCTTCCACGTCGCCATGCCCTCCATTCTTCAGCATGTCTGCCGGTTTGTGCCAAAGATCTCCTGCCTTAGTGCCAGCGCCCGTGGGCTGCTGTGTCCTCTCTGGGCCCACCTGCTCATGGGCAGACGCCCCAAGGCATTCTGCAGGCCTTTCTCCAGCAGGCTACTGTAGAACAGTTCCACACGCTGTTTCTGCTTCGGCTCTCATTTGCTTCTTTATCACAATCTCTTGAAAATCTTTTTATCCTCTTAACCTTTTATCCCATGGTATTACTCTTTCCGCACACAAGGCAGCGTGGCTCAGAGTTTAGAAGCAAGGACGCGGAAGCCAGGCAGCCTGGTTCATCTTCTGACTCTGCCACTTACTAGCTGTGGGACCTGAGGTCAATCACTTGAGGCAAATCCCTTAGTCTCTCTATGCCTCATTTTCTTTGTAAAATGGGGGTGATGATAATGGCAGTTCATCGTGCGTCTGCCAAGGTCGAGTTAATGTGTGAAATCTGCTTGGACTGGGGTCAGACATAGAGTCAGTAGTCTTTGAGTATATGAGATCCAACGATTAGGTGCACGAACCATCCCAGAAAAGGTGCAACCTACCTCATTGCTGAATATCACTACGGCCATCTTCAAAGTAGTCCCCTTGGGAAGCTATGCACTGCTGTCCCAGTTGTACGTTGACGTCTGACAATTAGGTTTGCGAACTTGCCATCATGTCCTTGCGTGGGCAGCACTTTACAAATGACTGTATTAGAACGCTCTCCCTACTCAACTGATCTAACCCCGATGACTTTTTTCTTTACCCAAAGACAAAGGAAATATCGAAAGGAAGATATTTGAGGACATTCAGGACGTCAAGGGTGGCACGACCACGGCTCTGATGGCCATTCCAGAAAAAGTGCTCCAACATTGTTTTGACGTGTAGACTAGGCACAAGCGTCAGTGCATCGCTTCCCAAGGGGAGCACTTCAAAGGGGACCACGGTGGTATTCAGCAGTGGGGTATGTTGCACTTTCTCTAGAATGAGCTTGCGAACTTAATTGTCAGAGCTCGCATGGCAAATAAAGGAAGGTTCTCTGCTAAACACAAGTTTTAAAACTTTACAGATATGCCCATGGTACAGAAGTCAGAAAACATACAGAAGCAAAACGAAATGAGTGAAAACAAGACACATTTCCTGGGGTTCCGAGGAGCCTTGGGGCTGCCTCGGGGATTGAACTGGGCTTTGCTGAGTCAGTGCACTTGGCACAGCACCCTGTGAACTGTCCAGACGGAAGAACGAGTGCTTGAGGACAGTGGCTTCTGCCTTGGGGCTTGGGCTCCTTTGGGGCCCCGTTCATGTTCATGCCGAGCCTTACCGGCAGACAGCAAATATTTGTCTCAAACGTGTTCTCACCCGCCAGTTTTCTTCCGGGGGCAGAGATCATTGGTGGGGCCAGGAAACTCTACTTCCCCAGCGTTTCCATCAGTTCTACCTTTCTGTGATATCTTTTTTTTTTTTTTTTGAGTTGGAGTCTCACTCTGTCGCCCACACTGGAGTGCAGTGGCCGCTCCCGGCCACCGCAACCTCGACCTGCTGGGCTCCGGCGATCCTTCCGCCTCAGCCTTCCGAGTAGCCGGAATTACAGGCGCGTGCTACCACGCCCAGCTAATTTTTTGATTTATTGTAGAGATGAGGTCTCGCTGCCCAGGCGGGTCTCGAACCCGCGGGCTCAGGCAATCCACTCACCTCAGCCTCCCAAAGGCGCGGGATGACAGGCTGAGCCACCGAGCCCGGCTTCTGTGATATCTTTTATATAGAACATTCCTGATTGTCAGTGTTGGGTCTGTTGGTCATTTTCCTCTATTCTATTTCCTTTTCAAAAATTTCTTTCTTTTAAAATTTTTAACACAGACTTTTATGCACTTGATTTACATTTTTTAGTAGCTAGCACTGAGGGATTTTAAAATATGCTTCCCATTATGATATGGACTAGCATCCCTGTTCAACAAAGCAGAACACATGCCTTTAGAAAGGGGGTGGGGAGACACAGGAACCCAGACTGTGAAGGAAAGAAACGCGATCTCAGTTTCAGGGATGTAGGAAGGAGCTGAGTCTTATACAGAGAGGAAGTTGGAAGAGTATCAGTCAACCTGGCAGGGTAGGCTAGGCTGGGGTCACAGAGGAAAAGTGAGGAGGGGCATTCTCTGGGGATGGTTAAAGCAGAGGGTCCATGTACCTGGACGTCAAGTAAGGCATGTATTCCTGTGTCTGCTACACAACAGTGGGCTGTGGGAGTTATAACTCCAGGCTGCTGGAAAATAACCCCACCTCATGGCAGAGGTTGACAGAAGGACTTAGTGGCCAAAACTTTGACTTCTTAGCATCCAGATATGACATTGGGCTGTTATCCGAAAGGTTGAGTACAGAGTTTAGACAGTGAAGGATGAAGGATTTTGCCGGCTGTGGCCCCTGGGGGTGAGTCAGGAGGCAACAGTAAGCAGCTGGCAGGAGGGCCATTGCCAGAGGGGGAAGCACCCACTCACGGAGTAACATTGTTCAGGCACATGGGCCTTGCAGAAGAAGCCTGGATAGGTGGCACTTGCCACTGCACGTGCCTGAGAGGCCAGCAACACGGGAGCATCTCCGGGGACCAGGAGTCTGAGACCAGCCTGGGCAACACGGCAAGACTCTTGTCTCAAAAAAGAAATTTTAAAATGCAGAAAAGGCCGGGCTCGGTGGCTCAGCCCATTATCCCGCGCCTTTGGGAGGCTGAGGTGAGTGGATTGCCTGAGCCTGCGGGTTCGAGACCCGCCTGGGCAGCGGGACCTCATCTCTACAATAAATCAAAAAATCAG
>NW_007253601.1:0-15646 GCF_000164805.1 Carlito syrichta | reverse complement strand
GGAAGGCTGAGGCGGAAGGATCGCCGGAGCCCGGCAGGTGGAGGCTGCGGTGGCCGGGAGCGGCCACTGCACTCCAGTTTGGGCGACAGAGTGAGACTCCAACTCAAAAAATAAATAAATAAATAAAATGCAGAAAAGACATATAGATATGTAACCATACAATTTATTTGCTAAATCAATACAGTTTTGAGAGCAAATTATAAATATCAAAGTTACCGATTTCCTAACTGAAAATTGATTTATTATATTACTGGACCTACAATGTAGTTTTGTGTTAAAAACTGTTTTATAAGAAAATTCCTCCTAACAACCAAAAATAGCATATATCCATGTACGTGGAAGCAAATTCAAGAATAGCTTCTTTATACTGATTTGAACATTAAAGATGATACAAGCAGAATAATTATTCTTGATACAGATTCACATACTTTAATAAGTTTCTTAACCTTATCTATCTCTAATGTTTCGTTGCTGTTACTGTTTTGAATATTTTTTGAGTGTTTTCCTGTGTGCTCTATTTTAAATTTTTTCTTAAAATTATCTATGATCTTCAAACTTGCATTTGAAGATCATAGATAATTCATTTGAAATTATTGACATCTTTAATTGGCACTTTTCCACAGACCATAAAATGTTTAATTAAGAAAGTACTCTCACTATAGGTGCTGAGGTACCCAGTAAGCTCAAGTCATATTCTGCTAAAGGGAAGATATCCTCAACTGAAATCACTTTTGCATTGAATATGTAAATGATTCAATTCAAATATTCACACTGGTGCTTTTACCTCTATTTAAAGTGCCTTTCTTTGACCAGACTTTTTACAAGACAAAATTTGTCAAGTAAGTTACCACTGTTATGATTTTTAAAATGTTTTGCCAAATTTAACTGCCACAAAAATTATAGACTTTCTCAGTTGTATTCCATTTCAAGAAAATAAAATTTATCTAATTGAAAATAAGAACCCCATCAAAAGACTCAAAATAGTCCAAAGTTTAATTGCAAAATTTCAAAACTAAATCTTGTACACTATTCTTTTAATTTATTTATGACTTTCCTTACTTCTGTAGAATAAATTTATAATCTTCCCCTTTGCAAGTCTTGTTTTGAATAAACACATTCTCTGAAGGTGTTAAAGGCTCTAAAATATTTTTGATGCTCCATGCATTGATTCTTGGGAGTAAAGATTTCCAAGTGATTTTGGAAAAAAATGACCAGAATTTAGAGGACTTATTTGCAAAAGATTTCCCTGTCACTGTTGAACACTTAGGCTAATTTATAAATTAATTCAACAAAGGTGTGTATATTTCTAATATCTGGCTACTGTTGGCCAGTAGAGAGAGTTCATACTGCCCTGCTGAAGGACGTTTTTGATTACATAAACTTTGTACAATTAAATTTTATAGTTACTCTAGGTACACTACATACTATTTTTTTAAAAACTCGAATGAGTATCACTTCTACTTGACTAGTAGAACATTATAGCCTTTTTGGATATCAGTGTAATCATGAAATTTATGTGAACCATTCCAGTGCAAAATATAATTTCTATGAGTTTCTTTATTAGTAAGAGGATTGTTTATTTTCTTTTCTTTTTTTTAAAATTGAGTCAGCATCTCACTCTGTTGTCCAGCCTAGAGTGCAGTGACATGCTCACGGCCACCACAGCCTCAACCTTCTGGGCTCAGGTAGTCCTTCCACCTCATCCTTCCAAATAGCTGGAACTACAGGCATGCACCACCATGCCCAGCTAACTTTTTGCTGATTTATTGTAGAGAGGAAGTCTTGCCAAGTTTCCCGGGTTGGTCTTGAAACCCTGGGCTTAGGCAATCCTCTCTCCTCTGCCTCCCAATGTGCTGGGATTACAGGTGTGAACCACTGCACCCAGCCAGGGATTGTTTCTAATACAATGCTGTGCTTCATTAAAATTAGTATTGTGGCCAGGCTTGGTGGCTCAGCCACAGCAAAAAAAAAAAAAATTAGTATTGTATTATCACCTTAAAAAATAACAATTTTTAATATTGAAATTTTAAAACTGAATTTATAGTAGCATTGACAATAATGTCAAATGCTTCATCACTGATAGAGCAAAATTCCGAAAGCTTTACTTTAAAAGTAGATAAAGTATATGAAAAATCACATCACTGTTGTAATTGGCTTAAATTATTTTCAGTTTGAAGAATATGATGAGACCATTATTACACTGGTATCATTTATCTATTTGCAAAAATTCTCATCTGTCAAAGAAATATGAACCACTATCATTTTACTTTCAGACATGATCAAGAAAACTTAGAACTGTAAATATGTAAAATTAATTTTGAAGATCAGTCATTTGATCTAAATGAAAGTCTTGCTTCATAGAATAACGTGTAAACAAATCTTCTGCTGCTTCTCATGTTAAAATGTCATTTTTGAACACAGTCCTCTTAAAGCAACTATTAACTCTTGAAGTAGATACCTTTCCAGCTGACTTAGATCTCCTGGGTTCCATGTGGTCAATGATACAGGCTTTATGGTAGAGGCTAAATGTTGACAAACATTTTGTATAAGTTACACATTTGTCATCAACTGTCTTTAGAAAAGGAAATTTGCTATTTTTAATTAAAAGCGTACTTTCTATAGTTTTAGCTCATTTCTGATAAAAGGCTTTATTGCAACATAAAAAAAGCATTACCAAACAAATATCGCATATGTCTAATATCTAATACTCCACGTTCCCACTGACTCCACAGACTGGGGCCTGAAGTCTTATGCCCTGCACAGACCACAGCACGGGAAAAGGCCCAACTGACTGATGAACCTAATAGTCATCTAGGATGGTGGTATTGAGTACTTCTGCCATCACTGCTAGAGATCAAAAGGAGTTAGCTGTTCCTACCTCCTTGGCATTGAGCACATTTGTTTTCACCAAAAGCTCCCTGCATGTTGTCTTTAAAAGGGAGTTTATGGAATTACATTTGAAGAAGGTCAAGAAAATAGATGAGCTGTAGCAATTCATATTTCAGAATTAGCTATCAAGTAAAGTCAAAATTCTGATAAATTTACATTATTAGAGTTCATGCAGTTGAAGTATAGAGACCTGAAAACTACATGCTGGTTAATTTTAATGTAATTGTTTATAAAAATACTTTATTGAATATTTTTAAAATATTAAATAGAAAGATACAAGCATAAACTGTGATCATCTTGGGAAAACTAGGATATAAGAGTTACACAAAATGTAGAAGACAGAGAGGAAATCATGGAAGATTTTCAAAAGTAGAATAGACAAAGAATGGTGCAAAATCAATATTTAAAGAATTAATGGCTGAGAACTTTTCAAAACTGATTAAAAACATGAAGATACTGGTTCAAGAAATCTATTGAACACCAAACAAGATAAATGCAAAGAATTATATGAATAGAAACAAAAAAGATAATTGAAAATCATAGAAGAAAAATTACATGTTAAAAGCAACCAGAAGGGGAAAAAATATGTAAGTTGCCTTCAGGAGAGCCACAGTAGTGCTTATGGCTGACTTTCCCAATGAAGCAATGGGGTCTAGAAGCCGATAGATTATCTTTTAAAGTGTAGAAGAAATAAACTAGCTACTTAGAATTCTTTACCCAGAGAAAGTATCCTTCAAGAATGAAGCCAAATTAAAAACACTTTCAGACAAACAAAAAAGTGACTGAATTTATCACCAGTAGCTCTGCACCAATGAAAGTGTTAAGTGGTATTCTATGAGGCAAAGGAAAACGATCCCAGGCAGAGGACAGAGGTAAAGGGAAACAAAGCAAAACAGTAACAAAAACAAAGATGAAGAAGAATAGTGAAAATCATAAGCAAGTGTATAAATCTAGACAAATATTAACTGTGTAAAATAGTAATGATAATGTCTTGTGGGATTTCAAGTACATAGGACAATAAAACATGAAAAGAACAGCATATAAGTCAGGAAAACAGAAATGAAATGAACTTGTTTTAGATTGAAATTAATTTAAATTTAATCAAAGTGAATGTTTTTGAGCATTTTTGTAATGTCCATAAATAGGATATAAGAGCCACTTAAGTTTAGATTTTCATAAGTCAAGGATGCCTGTTATAATGTGCAGCATAACCATGAAAAGAATGCTAATGAATGGAAAAAATTTAAACAATAAAAAAAGAAAAGTACATGAAATCATACCTAGATAAGTAGTGCTTAATGGCAGGTCGGTGCTCATGCTGAGAACAAATCACGTTTTTAAGTGAGTTTTGGAAGCAGGGAAATCTAAAGGAACTGAAATTCCATAAAGGGGAGTAACTTTCAGAAGTGAGCTAAAGATAAGCTACTGTCTCTTCTCTGGGGGCACTGATTGATCCTGGGCTTAAGCTAGAGGCTGAGAATCAGTGCTTTTCCTTGGCAGAGCTACAGGGGGTATGCAGAGGGTGGGGGCAGGAAGAAGAGAAATTATCAGAGCTTTTGGAAATCCAGTGAGGCTGGAGTGAAAGCATTAGACACACCTAGTCTCCCTCTTCAGAAACTTGCCAAATTATAAATCTACCCTCAGACAAAAGGCCAAAAGAGCTAAACCAAATACTTCTTAGTGGCAGAGAGATAATTCCCATACATCCCTTGGTGTTTGAGTAGACACAATCAGTTTCATTTCTTAGATATCTGTAGTGATGGCCCGTTTTCATTCCTGATATTGGTAATTTGTGTCTTCTCTCTCTTTTTGTCTTCATCAGTTGTTCCAGGAGTTTATTGGCCAATAAACATATCGTCAGCTTTAAGGAAATGCAACTGAAATGTACGATAATATACTACTGATCACACTCCAGAATGGCTAAAATTAAAAAGAGATAACATTAAATATTCATGAGGATATAGACCATCAGGCATCCCCATCTACTGTTAGCGGAAGTGTAAATTGTTATAACTACAGAGAACAAATTGTCATTATCCATAAAAGTTGAATATATGCATAACTTTTGACCTGATGTTCCCAATCCTGATTATATACCCAATGGCAATGCATGCATAGGTACAGTAAGACACGGCACAAAAGTGTTCATAGCAGCATTATATTTATCATAGCCCAAAGCTAGAAACTACCAAAATAAGCTTCATCTAGATTAGATGAATAAACAATAGGATACATGTTCACACCATAATCTGCATTCATAGCACAGCGGTGGAGCGAGCAAACTGCAGCTCCATGCAACAACATGAAAACATCTCACAAGCTTGATGCTGAGCAAAAGAAGCCAGACACAAAAGAGTAAAAATGGATTATTCTACTTACGATTTAACATATGATAAATTTTTCAATAGTGCTAGAAGTCAGGAGAATAGTTGGTTTGGTGTGGAGGAGGGATATAGTGATTAGGAAAGGTCTTGAGGGAGTGCTAGACTGCTACAAGGTTCTTTTTATTTACCCAAATCAGGTTACGTTGCGACTTGCTTTGTGATGATTTATTGAGATGTACTATTTCTGTCACGGGTACCTTTCAGGTTTTTTCTAAGGCATTGGGGACAAGGGCATAAATAGAAAGTCTGCTGTGGCCTGGATAGCCCCATCATTGGCAGGGTTCCAGTCACAGTCACACAACCCCAGGTGCCCAAGCAGAGGCTAAGAGGAACTGCCTCTCAGAGCAAGCTGTCCAGGAGTACTTACCCCATTTTATTTTAATTTTTGTCAGATGACAAAATAACTCAAGCCCATTGTAGAAAATTAGGAATATCTAGAAAAATTTGAAAAAGCAGAAAATAAATCTTAGCATCTCATCAACAAGAGGCTACCATTGCTCATATTTGGGTTATTTCCTTTCAGATTTTTTTAATTTGCACTTTTCTGTGCTTGCCTCTCCATAAAAAATAACTTTAAAAACCGAACTGTTAAATCAAACTATGTCCTAAGAATGTCACATTATTAAAAAACTTGTTGTAAACATTCTTTTGGAGGACATACAATGGTTGACTATAATTATTATTCCCTTACTGGAAATTGAGGTTACTGATCATCTTTCTGTTTAATAAGTGATTTTGGGGGAGTAAAAATCTTACACAAAAATATTGATTTATAGTTTGGATTGTTTTCCTAGGTTAAGAGGGAAATTACTGAATGAACAGTATAAATATTTTGGAAACTCATAATAAGTTTTTTCACATTGCTTTTCTAAAAGGCGTTAGCAACAATTTATACACGTATTGACACCTACCACCTTCTACCTTCTTCCATGTAGAAACCACAGTGTTGTGGAGACAAAGATTTATAACCGAGAGAGGTCAGAAATGGCTCTTGTCAGGAACGGAAATAAGAGCCATTCACAGGTACAACCAGACTCAGGAGGCTGAGGCTTAGCCTTGGCAGGGGTGAGGCATCTTATCTCTGTGACCAGTTAGTGTTCTCCTGCAGTGCCTCAGTTTGAAAGACCCAAGCATCTGAGCACTCTCAAGACCCTTCCCACCCTGCTCTCTGCCATCACACACACACACACACACACACACACACACACACACACACACACACACACACGGAAAAAACATTTGCTACCACCACCACTGTTTTTTTACTCATATTTATAAACAATCTTGTCCACCCCTCAACACTGCATCTATCTTTGCTGCTTTAGCGTGGCCTTATTAAATTGCTTTTTAGGTACCGGCACCATTCTTATAAAGTATTATACTATACTTTATCCATAGCAGTTTGGGGGTGGGAACATGGCCCTATCGATAAAATATGCTTTATCACTGTCCTCTTACTTCTCTTCGTATTTTTCTTTTTATTCGAGAACCAAAGCATGCAGCCAATGAAGTCTGACATCTGTGGAAGTTTCCCCGCACGTACCTTACAGTAGGAGCCGCGATATTCCACTGATGCAAAATGAACCTAGGGTAAAGGAGACCTATAACCTCAGATGACACCTCGTCGGCCAGTTCAGTCACTAACCACCGACTGGAACCCAGGCGGTGCCCTTTTCCCCCCTCTCCATCTGTCAGTACTTTGCCTTTGAGTCTCCCCTTGGCTCCTTCGCTTAGAAAGGACTCCAGAACGTGTCTTCTACGCAGGCAGCTTTCACTTTGGCCTTGTTTCAGTTCAGCAATCTACGTGCGAGCCCTCCAGCATGCTGAGAGCTGAGGTCGTTGGTGAGTCTCTAAGGGCAGGAAA
Organism: Carlito syrichta; assembly: GCF_000164805.1. Taxonomy (NCBI): domain Eukaryota; kingdom Metazoa; phylum Chordata; class Mammalia; order Primates; family Tarsiidae; genus Carlito; species Carlito syrichta. The sequence goes on along the minus strand of NW_007253601.1, from coordinate 8,509 downwards.
GCCCGGCTCCTTTCTTGAAGAGCCTCAGAGGCTTGGGGACAATCCAGGAGGGGTATAATTAGCCCTGACCAAGGCGGACCATAATCGGTGGTAAAGTGTTAGACCAACCAGGCGAGAGGGGAGTAAAATAAGCTCTTCGACACCAAGGTGGGCAAGAACTGCAGCTTCGCCTGCCCTGTCATTTTTTCACTAGCTAATTGTGTGTCTCAGAAACCACAACTAACCCTAAATTGAGACTCCAAGAGCTCAGAAACAAGTGTATACCACCCTAGAATTGAGTTAAGGCTAGTGTCCTCTCTGCCACCACTCATATGACCTTATAATATGTTTAAAAATATCTATTCTACCTTTATGAATGATTTTTTAATATTTTTCTTTGAAGAAGTATAAATTCCAACTTATATGACTTTATAATCTATTTTGACATTATTTCTTGTACTTTTCTTCAGAGAAGGAGAAATTAACAAGCAAAGAGGACTGCACGGACATTGTTCTTCCTCAGTTTTCACTCTGAGTGAATGTTGATCATTGGTCATTAGCAGACAACTAAGGCAGTCTTTGGACTCTCACATGGGAAGGAGGATATGAAAACGACATTCACAGTAATACCTTGGGCTTGTGTGGGTCACTTTTAGAAGGATACACTCAAAGCCAAAAAAGTGCAGAGAACACTGGTGTGTTTGAAGAGACGATGTGCTTTTTTTTTTTTGCAGAGATAACAGCTCTTTTATTCAGGGACCTTCATAAAATATGGAGAGATGGGTATTTCACTTCTAGAAACCAGAAAATGACTTACTAATAGAAGTCAAATCCTCAAAAATCTGAGAGATGGGACCACATCTTACATTTATTTCTCTGAATACTTTGAAGAGGTTACTTAATTAATTTGTCCGTCCATTTGGTAAATGCTGCCAAGATCCAGGCACTAGAGTAGTTATGGTACCCAGTTCAGGTACCAGCAAAGTCTTTCATAGAACCTATGTTCTGGTGGAAAAGACAGTCAGTCAACAAGGGGGCTGACGAGAAAGTAACTGGAGTGTAGGCACAACTGTGAGGCATCTACCTGCAAAGGTGAAAACTGAAAAGAAACTGGGGAAACTGGGTGTCTCATCCAGTTCTGTTCGGCTAGTTGTGTTCGTTTGATCAGGCTGCCATACAGAGTACTACCGACTGAGTGACCTAAACACATTTTGCTTTCTCACAGTTCTGGAGGCCAGAAGTCTCAGGTCAAGGTGTGGACAGGGTTGGTTTCTCCTGAGGCCTCTCTCCTCGGCTTGCAGATGGCCATCTTTTTCCTGTGTCCTGACGTGGTCCTCCCTCTGTGTATGTCTTTGGCCTCCTCTCCTCTCATGATAAGGAACCCAGCCATATTGGATTAGGGCCCTGCTAAGACTACTATAACAAAAATACCATACACTAGCTGCTTATAAACAATAGAAATTTATTTCTTACAGCTCTATAGACTGGGAGTCCAAGTTCAAGGTACCAGCAGATTTGGTGTTGGGTGTAGACTTTCTGCCTTGCAAATGGTGTCTTCTTGCTGCCTCCTCACATGGAATAAGGGGCAAATGGACTCCCTCAGGCCTCTTTTATCAGGGATCTAACTCCATTCATGAAAGCAGAGCCCTCATGATCTAATCACCTCCCAGAGGCCCTACCTTAGAATACTCTCCATACCAGGAATTCGGTTTCAATGTGTGAACTGTGGTAGATCAGAAACATTCAAACTAGAGCAGACCCAGTGCAAAAATCTCATTTTAGCTTCTGTCTTTTTTTTTTTTTTTTTGAGTCAGAGCCTCACTATGTTGTTCAGGCTGGAGTACGGCGACATGATCTCACTCACTGCAGCCTGCCTCGACCTCCTGGGCTCAGACAATCCTTCCACCTCAGCCTCCCAAGTAGCTAGGACTACAGGAGCTTACTACCATGCCTGCCTAATATTTTTCTTTTTCTTCTTTGTGGAGACCAGGTTTCACTATGTTGCCCAGGCTGATCAGTTCTTTAAAGACCTTATCTCCAAATACCATCATGTTCCCAGGGGGTTAGGACTTTAACCATTAATTTTGGGGGGGACAAAATTCAGTCCATAACACTAGTTATAATAATAAAATGAGCCTTCGGTTGAGAGCCTACGGCAAGCCAGACACTTGACCTGTCCTAGCCCTAAACTCCCATTGCAGTCTGCAAGCTACCCTCTTGAGAAGACAAAAACCCAGGGAGGTTAAGTGATTTACCCAAAGCCTGAGAGACAGAAATTTCTAGAAGCAGAACTTAAATTTAGCTTTATCTGCATCCAAGTTCCTCACTGCCAATAAGCCTCTGAGAAGCCAATCATAGGAGCCTAGATTGGAGCATCTGGTGACTATAAACCATGTCTGTTACTTGGTAGACCACGAGACAGGTGAGGCGCTCCCTCCACTGGCTCCCCCACCTGCTTTCCCAGGGATGCACGGAGGACCGTGTGTTGGCGGAATGCAGATGCGTTTTGTTCTGCCATTTTCTGTTCTTTGAGCCTAGGCAAGTCCTTCAGCAACTCTCAAGTTGCTCCATTTTCCCATTGCCAAACCCTCTGGTGTGTCTGTGTGGAGGGGTGATAGTTACCAGAGATAAGACATAAAGCAACTGGCATGAAGGGCACCCTCCCGTAGTTGCTGGAATGGACGTTTTCTCATCTGCGGAATGGGACTGTCAGGAGTTCTGAGATCTGTGATCGCGACAGCGTGTAGAAAATGCCCAGCAGACAATGCTCATCGAGATGGCGGCCATCGTTTCCGGTGCCTTTCCTTCTTCCTGCTCTTATGCTGCCTCTCTTCCACCCCATTTCTGCTTCGTGGGCCCTGCTGATCTGCCCTAAGCCCTTGCCCATCCTGGGTATTACCTTGTTATCTTCAAAGATTACTCTGCTTGGACACAGATAAATTCTGAGCCTGTTTCTAGGAGCAGCTTGTTCGATGGGCGGGGTGGGTCTCTGACCAAACCATACATCATGTCTGAATATCAGAGCAAGCCCTCAGTGACTGCAAATGACAGTAGTAATCATCCAAGCTGGAGCTGGCAGCTAAGATGTTGACTCCTGATTAATTAATTCAATCAAGACTTTCTCATAAATTGTTCAGGCACACTGTTCACTCAAAAGATCTCTTGTTGGCTAATTGCTTAAGTGATTTTTAAAATTGTTTTAATGAACCACACTGTAATTGGATTCTGTGCTTTTTTTTTTCTGTCGATAAGAGAAAGGTGCATGAATGTGTGGAAAAAATAACTTAGGGTATGATCTGGAAACTTTGAGATGGAAGCAGATACACACAGCAGCAAGGTTGCCCTGGCCCAGGGTTTTGGAGCCACACAGAAAGTTCAATATCATCCCCTTCCTAGTCCTTCCCTCTTCCTCGTCTTCCACTTTCTGCTTGGAACAAGTGCCATGGGGATGCGGTGGTAGGAAAGCCAACAAACAAGAGTGAGCTCATAGCTCTTGTTGTGTGCAGAATCTAATAACCATGAAACACCAGGGGATGGTTTCTAGGCTGATAATAACCCTCTCTTGTTGCTGCTTGAAGGGGCTCTTCTGGGTGTTGATAAATGTCATCCTACCCAAACTACTCTCTTTATGCCAGCAGCCATATGTCTGTTACAGAGGATCCGGTGGGAGTTATGGGAGGTTTTATGGGCTAATGTGTCTACGAAGGGGGAAAAATGAGAATAAGGTGAATGGAAGCTCTGATGTCACCTCCCTCTTACCCAGGAATCTAATAAGACAGGAAGTGGGAGAGGAAAAAGGGGAGATTCACAGAGATGGTGCTGTTAAGAGAGAGGAAATGAATGAAAGGTAAAAAGAGAAAGACTGAGACAAAGTTAAAGGCAAAGAAAAAGACTGTAAAAAGAGATAGAAAAAGAGAAATTGGTCACTATAAAGAGAAAATAGTAGGAATATAAAGTTAAAAGAATTAGGAATCAAAAGATGGAAAATGACAAAATAGGGAGAAAGTTAGAAATCTAATGTGAGAGAGAAAGGAAAGGAAGTTAAAGAGAGAGAGAGGAAGAGAAAGAGAAGAAAAATGAGTTGGGGGATGAAATTACCTGGGAATTTTATTTGGCAAGGTAGCATCAGTATTGCATTTGCTCTCTCTGCAGTTGGCCCTCAGAGAAAATTCCAGGACTTCACTGCTGAAGTCTGTACATCCTCTCTTATGCTCAAAATGCTGCTTAGATAATGACTTCACTGATCTAAACCCTGGCTCAATTCGACATGCCACGTTGTACCACACCACTTCAATGACTTAGCACTTAAGCTTTGTGGTGTGTTACTGAAGTGTGACCCTGAGCACTTGTCATGGTTTCTTCAGTTGTAAATGACTTCCATTCTCACTGTCTCAGACCTTTCCAGGTTGCTATAAAACGTTTGCTATCTCGGGAGACCCAGGGTCGACCTCTACAGGGCAGAAAAACCTGAGCAAGTTTGATGAGGAAGGCTCCATGAAAGACAAGTGTTCCAGAAAGAAGACCATGGAAAGTAGAATTATGCGCATGACATAAATGTCTTCAAATCTTTACTTCCTCTCATCCCTTTGCTTGTCCTTGAGGTCTGAGAAATTCTTCTTACATTGAGTGTCCCTGCGGGCTCTGAATTACAGACTCTGCGAGCAAAGACAGTACCCCCACTCTTCATCTTGACACCACCTAGGTCAGGATTACACGGGTTGTATTCATGATTTTTCACTCTGCGCTCACACTAAAGTTGATGACCAGCATATGCTTAATTTTAATGTAGTGTCATTTATCAGCCCTTTCCTTTATGTTAGTGGTTTCTGTGTCCTATTTTTTAAAATCCTTACCTGCTTCAAGGTCATGAAGACATTCTCCTACGTGTGTTCATGAAGCTCTCTTGTTTTACCTTCCACACTTAAATCTATAAACTATTTGGAATTTATTTTTGTATATGGTGTAAGTCAGGAGGAAGGATAAAACTTCACTTTTCCCCCTTGAATATCTAGTTGATGTAGCACCATTTATTGACAACTGTCATTCTCTGATTGGTCTGTAATGCTCCTCCTAAATAAACTCATGGATCAATACTCTATCTTGTTCCATTGGTGTGTCTATCCTGGCATTAATAGCACACATTCCAGTTTTATAAGTCTTGATATCTTATGGAATAAGTCCTCCACATTGTACTTCTTTAGATGTCTTGACTATAGCATTGCCCTATGAATTTTAGAATCAGCTTGTCAATTTCCACAGAGACACATACCCCTAGAAATCTGTAGGGATTTTGATTGGGGTTTTACTGACTCTGTCAATCAATTTGAGGATAATAGCTTTACCAAGTTTTTTTCATCCCTTGACTCTAATTCTCGAGATATTTCAGTCCATGATTATTGCACATTCCTCCATTTATTTAGGTCTTCTTTAGTTTTTCTCAATGTTATTTTATTGCCTTGAATATCTGCCATAGGTTTAGTCCTATATGCTATTCTATGCTACTGTATTGAGTACCTACTTTTAAAGTTTACTTTATGTTTGTTGCTGCTATAGGAATGTAATTATTTTTGGTTTTGATTTTGATCTTATATATGGCAATTTATTGAAATAATTTGCAGGTTTAAGTAGTTTGTAGGTTTAAGTAGTTTGTCAATATACACATTTTATTTGCAAAAAAATTTTTTAAAGATATTTGAAATTTTTGCCTTCAAATTCTGTACCTTATTTTCATTGTATTATTGTATTGGTAAGAACACATCGATAAAATTTCAAATATAAGTGGTGGTAACAGACATTCTTATCCTGACCTCAGAGAGAAAACTTTTAATATTTCACCATTAAGGATAATAATTGCTATAGATGTTAAATGACAACCTTATCAGGTTAAGAAATTGTCTTCAGGCTGGGCGTGGTAGCTCAATGCCTATAATCTCAGCACTTTAGGAGGCTGAGGGGAAAGGATTGCCTGAACCCACTGGCTCAAGACCAACCTGGGCAACTTGGTGAGACCTCATCTCTACAATAAATCAAAAATTAGTCGGGCATGGTGGCGTGTGCCTATAGTTTCAGCTACTTGGAAGATAAGGCGGAAATATTGCCTGAGCCCAGCAGGTCAAGGCTGCAGTGGCCGTGAGCTTGCCATTGCACTCCAGCCTGGGTGACAGAGTGAGATTCCAACTTAAAAAAAAAGAAAAGAAATTGCCTTCGTTTGTTGGATTTGCTGAGAGTTTTTTAAAATTAAAAATGAATATAGAATTTTATCAAGTATTTTTTTCTGCATTTGTTGAGATCATTGTTTGACTGCTTCTTTGTTCTGTTAATATGATGAATTGTTCTGATTGATTTTCAAATGTTAAGCTAGTCTTGTATTCTTGGAATAAACTCAACTTGATCATGATGTGTTATCTTTTTTATATCATTGCTGGTTTGGATTTTCTAATATTTTATTTAGGATTATAACACAATTCATAAGTGGTATTGGTCTATAAATATTCAGTTTTGAATACTATTTTTATGGATTTGGGAATCAAGGTTACATGGGCCTGAAAAATAAGTTAACAGAAGTTCACTCTTTTTCTATTCTTTAGATTAGTTTTTATTTTCTGTAGATAAGCATTACTTTTCCTTAAACATGTGGTACAATTTGACAGTAAATTCTTCTAGGACTGTAGTTTTCTTTGTGAAAGGGATGTTTAAGACTAATAAGCACGGAAAGCAGAATCAGGCAAGCAGAAGAAAGAATCTCAGAGCTCGAAGACCAAAACACAGAACTAACCCAAACTATCAAAAGCATAGAAAAGAAGCTCAAAAAGACAGAACAAAACCTGCAAGAGATGAATGATCACTTCAAGAGACCAAACCTAAGAGTAATTTGGCTTCCTGAGGCAGAAAGAGAAACAGAAGCCACACTGGAAAAAACATTTCATGAAATCATTCAAGAAAACTTCCCTCATCTCATTAAGGATGAAAAAATTCAAACACAAGAGATTCAGAGAACCCTGCAAGACAACAATTGAGAAGACCAACTCCCAGACACATAATAATTCACCTAAACAAAGTAGCTACGAAAGGAAAAATCCTAAAGGAAGCAAGAGAAAAAGGCCAGACTACCTACCAGGGAAAACCAATTAGTATAGCAGCAGATTTATCCACAGAAACCCTTCAGGCCAGGAGAGCCTGGAGCCCTACCTTCAAAGTTCTAAAAGAGAAACAATTTCAACCAAGAATAACCTACCCAGCCAAACTAAGCTTCATTAGTGAGGGAGAATTGAAATCTTTTCAAGATATCCAATCCCTGAGAACCTACGCTGCCACCAGACCACCTCTACAAGAAACACTTAAGAAAGTACTGAACACAGAAGAAAAAGAAAAAAGAACAACAGTATTCTTCACAAGAGTACAGGCAAAAGATTAAAAACACACATGAACCAACCCCAAAACCCAAAGAAAGACAACAAATAAACAGGATCAACTCTGTAAGAACCTTATGACAGGGATCAACTCTTGCATTTCAATTATTAGCCTCAATGTGAATGGACTAAATGTACCACTGAAAAGACATAGAATGGCAAAATGGATAAAATATCATCAGGCAACAATCTATTGCCTTCAAGAGACTCACCTCACTAGAAAGGACACCCACAGACTCAAAGTAGAGGATGGGAAACAAACTTTCAGGCGAACAGAATACAAAAGAAAGGAGGAGTAGCGATCTTAATTTCAGACAAAATACCCTTCAAGCTATTAAAAATCAAAAAAGATACAGAAGGCCACTACATAATGATAAAAGGCTCAATCCATCAACAAGAAATATCTATCCTAAACATATATGCATCCAACATAGGTGCACCAACTTTCATAAAGCAACTTCTTGGAAAACTAAAGAAAGATATTGACTCTAACACTATCATAACTGGGGACTTTAATACCCTACTCACAACCCTAGACAGATCATCAGGACAAAAAATCAGCAAGGAGATCCGGAACCTCAATGTGACTTTGGACCAAATGGACTTAATTGATACCTACAGAACACTCCATCCAAAGACCACAGAATACACATTCTACTCATCACCACATGGAACATATTCTAAGATCGACCACATACTCGGCCATAAATCAAGCATAAGCAAATTTAAAAGGACTGAAATTCTACCAAACACCTTCTCGGACTACAGTGGAATAAAAATAAACATTGACACCAACAAAGTCCCCCCAAAACCCACAAAGACATGGACACTACACAGCATGATGCTAAACAACTCCTGATTTCAACGACAAAATCAAAACAAGGATCAAAAGATACCTGGAAACAAATGAAAATGAAAAAACATCTTACCAAAATCTCTGGGATGCTCTGAAAGCTGTAGTAAGAGGGGAATTTATATCCCTACAAACACATGAAGAAAATGGAAGGAACAAAAATTCACAACCTAACAAGCCACCTAAAGAAGCTGGAAAAGCAAGACCACAAAAACCCTAATTTCAGCAGAAGAATCCAGATCACCAAAATAAAAGCCCAAATCCAGGA
>NW_007253600.1:241216-242210 GCF_000164805.1 Carlito syrichta | reverse complement strand
CCCCTGGGCTCAGGCAGGGGTTCAAGACCTTGCCTCCACCTCCCAAAGTCCTGGGATTACAGGCCTGAACCACCACACCCGGCTTATTCATCTTAATGTTAAGGAGGTAAATGGACTGGTTGAGATTTCCAGTATGACTGGATTTGAATGTGAAGAAGAAGAAGATGTCAAAGACACGGTCCATTGTTCTGATTTGAATGCCAGATTGGATGGAGTGTCACCACGGGGAGAGGGAACCCAGGTCTGGTGGCATGGTGGGGGAGGTGACATGTTTAGATTGGCCATGTTGATTTTGGGGTATTTTTGGAAACTCCAGAAGGTGGCTGGATATCTGGTCTGAAGCTTAGGAAAGACGGCTAAACTGGAGACAAATTTAGGGATTACCAGCGTAGAGAAAGCAGTTGTGGGAGGGGATGATTCACCCTGGGAGAGCAGCCCAGACAGAGCAAGAGAACCAAGCAAGTGAGGTTTCTTAGAAGCCAAGAGGATTTTGGAAAGATATTTGTGGCTGCATGCTGCAGAGAAGAAGAGTCAGATAGGACTGCAAAGTGCCCATTAGATTTAGCAAGTGGGAGGCTGTCTGGGATGGGGGACAGTGATGGGAGTACCCTGGATTGGGCTCTAGAAGGGTTCGGGCCTAAACTTGGAACCATCCCTTCCCCTCAGTAATGCACCACTGCAGCCACCAGGGGGCAGCGACTACACGGAATCCAGGTTGGAGGGTTTCACTGGGGCCAGCAAGCTGCAAGAGACTGGGGCAGGTTTGGGGGATTGGTCTGTAGCAGAGGTCGTTTCCTAGTGGAAGGGCACGTCCCCCTGTGAAAAGAGCAGGGAAGAAGTTCTGCGAAAGGCAGAGGGAAGGGGCAGACCGGAGGCTGATAAGAAATTCTCAGTTTTCTTTTCTGTGGGGCAGACCGGAGGCTGATTAGAAATTCCCAGTCCTAGCCGGGCTCGGTGGCTCAGCCTGTAATCCCGCGCCTTTGGGAGGCTGAGG
>NW_007253600.1:234202-240118 GCF_000164805.1 Carlito syrichta | reverse complement strand
TGGGCTCAGGCAATCCACTCACCTCAGCCTCCCAAAGGCACGGGATTACAGGCTGAGCCACCGAGCCCGGCCACATATTTATTTATTTGTGGTCAGCTTTATTGTGCTATCATTTGTGTACAATAAAATTCACCAATTTTAAGTGTACAATTTGATGAGTTTGCAGACACACAGAGTTGTGTAACCACCACCACAATCATGTTATAAAACATTTCCATTACTTCCAAATGTTCCCTCCTGTGCCTTTGCTGTCCATCCCTTCCTCTCATTCCAACCCTTTTCAACCACGGATCTTCTCTGCTTTTCTTTTTTGCTCTGTCTAGAATTTCAGTCTACAGGATGTAGTTGTCTACATTTAACTTCTTTCACTTTGCTTTTGAGGTTGATCCGTGTTGCTATGTGTATGAGTAACTGTGTATTTATTGTTCATTTTTCCTCCCAAGACAAGGGTCTCTGTGAGGGCAGAGTTATGTCTTGTATGCCTTTGTTTATTTAGCTTGCAGTGTAGTGCTGGTGCATGATAGTACTCAGTACATGTCTTTTTTTTTCTTTTTTTGAGCTGGATTCTCACTCTGTCACCCAGGCTGGAGTGCAGTGGTACATTCACGGCCACCCCAGTGTCAACCTGCTGGACTTCCAAGTAGCTGAAACTACAGGCATGTGCTACCACGCCCGACTAATTTTTTACTTATTGTAGAGACTAGGTCTTGCAAAGTTGCCCAGGCTGGTCTCGAACCTGTGGGCTCAGGCAGTCTACTCGCCTTGGCTTCCCAAAATGCTGGGAGTACAGGCTGAGCCACTGAGCCTGGTCTGTATATGTGTATTAAGTGGAACTGAATTGAATGCCCTGGGAGAGCTTCTGAACCTGTGTGTGCCTAGGCAGGACCCATCTGCAAGATGCTCATAGCCTTCACATCCCACTCCAGCTGCTCCTTCATTTACCTTAGCTGATTCTGCGCAGTAGGCCCTCATGCCTCTGCCTCTTTCTAATTTGCTCCCCTGTTTCTGGTCCTTGGTTCCTTATGCCTGGTCTCAGGGCCCAGGTCCATTGCCCACTCCAGCCTCCCCCTGGCCTTTGGAAATCTTCACACCACCGAGCCCTGGCTTCCCTGAGTTTGCCAGTCTCTCTGTTCCTTCTCCTACCTCTTCCAGGATACTCCACCCTTAGCCTGGTTTTGTGTACCTCTCTCTCTGTGCCTCATATCCCTTTCTCTGGGCTCCTTCTAGGATGATGGAAGCAGCTGGCTGCCCCATCCTGAGGAGCTAGGTTATGATTTCTCTTCCTTTCTTTCTTTTGCTTCCCCTTCATTCTCTTCATATCCCCACTCAAACACCTTCCCATGGGGATGTTGGGGGAATCTCTAAATTTTATACTGACCAAAAAAGCCTCTGTCCATTTCTTCTTTTCCTCGACTCCTTCCCTCCTCCTCCCATCTCCTTTGTCTGCTCCCCAGTCCCCTTCGCTCTTCTTAACAGCCTCATCTTGCTGTCTTCTCACCAATCTTGAGTCAGTCCCCACTCACCTCTCTTCTTCCTCCCGGCCTCCCCTCCTTTCTCTTCCACCCATTCTCTTCCTGTCCTTGTTCTCCTTCCTCACCCACCTCTGCCTGTGTCCTCAGGGCCTTCTCCCCTCCTTCCCTAGGTCCAGTTTCAGTTCTGGGTCTCTTCTTTTTGCCCCTTCTCCTTGAGCCATTTCCTTTCTTTTCCCAGTTTCCTTCCTTCCTCCTCTCTGTGTCTTCATTTTCCTTATCTTACCCACTTTATCCTTAGGGGTGTAAGAGAGACTCAAGACTTGTAACCAAGATACCAAGATGTATACACACAGCTGGCCACAGATTGCACTAGTGACCGTGTGCATCTATCTATAGTTGTGTTCGGATGCACACACACAAGAGTATCCATAGCATGCAATATATTGCACTTAGTATATTCCAAGTATTATTACTTTTATACATGTTTCTGAAATATAAACAGGTGGAACAAGGAGGGAGTGAAAGGTAAGCACACAAGTTCACTCACACAAAAAGAGCCATGTACATGCATACCTGTACCCAGAGACAGTCCTCACTCAAACATGCACATACACATATTTCTCAGTGGAAACTGTCAGAAGCAGAGAGAGCACAGACATTTTTGCTGTGTTGTATACAGTATACTGTATATAGCTTTGCATGTGCCTGGTGTGTATATACGTGCTTATCAACATTTAGGGAGTCATGACGCAGGATGAGTGGAGTCTTAAAGATAATTTAGGACAACCTACATGCAGGCATTGCTTGAATCTCCTATTGGATCTACCTCTAGTAGGTTCATGAGAGATGTTAGCTTCTACTATGATATTCTAGACAATTAAGAGATACCAGTCATACAGAGGCTGTGGGCCACAGACACTCAATGTCCTGTCCAGTAAGCACATGATATGGACTTAGAACATTTCAAACCAACTCTTTTGGATCCTTAAAAATGGTACTTGTGTGCTTAGTGTGTACTTGTATACATATTTATCAAATATATGATCATTTTTAGAAAGGAGGGCACCCTCAATGTGTTGGTCCTTCTAGGTGCAGGGAGTAAGGCACTGCTCTGTCCCTGAATTTCCAATCTACCAGGTATACAGGGTGTCTATAGCTTCTCTTGGGTCTACTGTACACATACAGACTGGGGGTCTCAGGAGTCTCCTGAGTATATTCATTACAGGGTTCAGTGTTCCTTTTTGCTCCTTCTACAGTGGGTAGTGTGTATGTTATTTCACACACCCTTTTTGAGTTCCTTCCTTATTAGTGGGACCCCATGTGCTTTTGTATGTAAGCGAGGTGGGTGTTTCTTATGTTCATTTATGTTATGTGTACTCTGTGCGTCACCAGAACCTGCTCATGGGTGTTTGTTATGTTCATACTAGGTAGGTCTATTAAGTTGGTGTGCCTTTCTTTAGGTATGGGGGCTAAGGTACTTCCTGCATTCATTTGTGCTGTGCACACACAGTATGGGTCCCGGAAAGCTACTTGGTATATGGCTGCTGGGTAGTTCCATGTCCCTTATATTCATGCCCTATAGACCCATTGGCCTAGTGTGTGTGCAGATGGAGTGGGTATTTCCTGTTTGTGTTGTGCACACACAGTGTGGATTCCAGGAGCTTGCTCTGTATAGGGGGTATTAAGTGGTCTCATGTCTATAACACACTTGCTGTATTAGTCCCTGTATCTACTTTGTATGCACACGGGATAGGTATTTTTTGCATTTATTTGTGTTGTGCATGCAGTGCAGGTCCCAAGAGGCTCCTCTGTACAGGGAGTAGTGAGTAGTAAGTAGTTCTGTGTCTATTATTCTATTATGCACACGCTGCACAGGTCCCGGGTACTTACTTTGTACGCCCGCGGGGTAGGTGTTTCCTGTATTTATCTCTGTTACGCACTTGCAGTGTAGGTCTCAGGAGCATTCTCCGTACACGTGGGCAGTTGGTGATTCTTGTGTTTCTCTCTCACACACACGAAGGTCCCGTGTGCCTACTCAGTACACGGGGCAGCTGCGATGGTAACAAAGCAAAGGGCGACTGCGGCTGCTTAGCTGAGACCGCGCAGCGCGTGCCTGTGTCCTCCTCCTCCCTCCTTCCCCCTCCTCTTCCCTCCTTTCCCTATACCCCCTTCCATGTCTGGGTACCACTTGCAGCCCCATTCTCCTCCTCGCACTGCCACACCCCCGCCAGCAGGGGGCGGGAGCCAGGCGCCCTCCTGAGACCCGGCACAGACCTTTCACTGGCCCAGGGCCTCTTCCCCCTCTGCCCTCCTTTCCTTCCTCCTCCTCCCTGAGACATACTGTGCCTGGCAAAGGGGAAGTACTCAGTGACCGGGCACTGCCCTTTTCTCTTTCCTCCCCTTCCTTCGCCACTCCTCTCTGCTTTTCTTTTCTCTACACCCACCTACCCTCTCTCCCTTGATACCCTCCTGGGTCCTCTTGTCACCCTCTTAGTCTCTGCTCTCACCCTAGTCTGCTTTCCCTGGGCTCTGTTTCTTTGTCCCCCCTTCCTGTCTTTTTCAGGTCTGGTTCTCTATGTCTGATTTTCCGTTTATCTCTTCCTGTCTCTGTCTTGTATCTCTCTGTGGATCTCTGTCCACCAGAAAACCTCTTCTAGTGTCTGTTTCCATCTCACTGTCTCTCTCTCTCTCTCTCTCTCTGTCTCCTTAGGTTTCTCCTTTCTTGTCACTTTCTTACAGTCTCTGTCCATGTCTCTGTGTATCTCTGAATCACTTTGATGCTCTGAGTTGCTGTCTTTGCTTTCTGTCTCTCATCATCTCTGTATTTATTTTTGTCTCTCTTTTTATGTCTTGCCTTCTACATTTCCATTTCTGTCTCTTTTCTTAGGCTCTCTCTCAAAATCCTTACATATATTTCTCTGTGTTTCTGTGTACATTTCACTAATCATCTGTCTCCTTTTTTGACTCTTTGTCTCTCTCTCTCTCTGCCTTTTTCTCTGTCTCTGTCTCTGTATCTTTTGGTCTTTGTCAGTGTCTGTCTTTCTGGCTCTGTGTATCTCTCTGTCTCTCTCTTTATATCTCTCTGATTCTGCAGGTCTTTCTCTTTTATCTCTGCACCTGTCTGTTTGTCTCTCTCTGCCCGATTCACTCTGTCTCTGTGTGTTTTCCTATCTCTGTATCACTCCAACTCTGCCTTGCATCTTCATCTCTGTCTCCACATGTAGCTCTGTCTCCTTTCTCTTATCTCTATAGATTTCTTCATGTCTATATCTCTCTTATCTCTGTATCTCTCTATCTCTTTGTGAGTTTCTCTCTCTATATGTATTAAAATATATATCTATATAATTATTTTTTTCTCCTGTATCTCCTTATCTCTGTGTGTCTGCTTCTCTGTGCTCTTTCTGGCTCTGTATCTCTCTCTCTGCGTGGATCTCTTCCCATTATCTCTTTGTCTCTAGGTGTCTCTGTGGTTCTTGGTTCCTTTCTTTGCCTTCATGTCTCCATCTGCTCCCCACCTCTGTCCTCCTCCCGATCTGTCCCTGTGTCTGTATGTTTCTGTATGTCTCTGGACATCTCTCTGACTCTATGAATCTCTCTCTGCCTCCATGTCCCCTATACTCCCTTCCCTCTCCCTTGTCTTTTTTCTCTTTGTCTCTGGGTGTCTCTTTGAGTCTCTAGCTTTTAGGGCCTCTCCCTGCCTTTGAGTCCTCCTCTGTTCCCGACCTCCTCTGTCTCTTTTATCTCTCTGCGTCCCTGTATCTATTTGTTTCTATATGTCTCTGTGTGTCTCTTTGTCTCTGTCTCTGAGCATCTCTCTGACTCTATGAGTCTTTCTTTTCCTCTGCTTCTTCTGTGGCCCTTGCCCTCCTCTCTCCCTTTTCTCTCTGTCTCTGGGTGTCTCTATGTCTCTGAGTATCCCTGTGAATCTCTGGACCTGGGATCTCTCCTTACCTTTGAATTCCCCTCTGCTCTCTGTCCCTCTTCCTTTCCCTCTATCTCTTTCTGTGTGTCTGTGTGTCTCTGTATCTCTGGATATCTCTGTGGCTCTCTGTGAGTCTCAGGGTTTCTCCTTATCTTGGTGACCCCTTCTGCTCCCCAAACCCTCCCCGTCTCTCTCTCTCTGTTTCAGCGTATCTC
The DNA here is from genome assembly GCF_000164805.1 of Carlito syrichta. Lineage (NCBI taxonomy): Eukaryota > Metazoa > Chordata > Mammalia > Primates > Tarsiidae > Carlito > Carlito syrichta. Next base: position 234,509 of record NW_007253600.1, on the reverse strand, counting down.
TGCATATCTCTGAGTCTCTGTGTCTCTGTGTATCTCTGTGTCTCTGTGTCTCTGTGGGTCTCAGGCCTCTCCCTGCCTCCATGTCCCCTGCGCTCCCCGCCCTCTCCCTCTCCCTCTCTCCCCCCTCGCTCTCTTGCTCGCGCTCTCTCTCTGAGCATCCTTGGGCCCGGGGTTGCCATGGGGACAAGGTGGGAGCCGGGGATGGCGCGCGCCTGGGCTCGCGCCGGCAGCTCAGGCGAGGAGCAGCGGCCAGAGCAGCGCCAGCAGCAGGCAGCGAGCGGGCGCGGGAGCGGGAGCGGGAGCGGGA
>NW_007253600.1:222317-233987 GCF_000164805.1 Carlito syrichta | reverse complement strand
GCAGCCCCTGCCCGCCCGCCCGCCCGCGCCGCGCTCGCCCTTCCATTTAAAAATCTTTAAAACTTTGCATATTAATATCTGCGCTTTGCATAATCTGACCCGCGCTTTATTGATTGCAAGAAGCTTAATGCAGCCGGCTCGGCCTATTGCAGAGAGCTCTCCGGGCGGGAGCCGGGCGGGCGCCGCTCGCTCCGCACCGCGCTCCGGCTGCCCGCCGCCGCCGCGGCCCCGGCCCTCTCGCCTCCCTCCCGGCGCCCGGCGCGGGGCTTTGCCCCCTGGCCGGGTATTTTTATTATTTGGCGGCGGGGGGTGGGGGGGTGGGGGGTCAGCTTGCTCTCGGTGGCAGTGAGGGAGCAAAGGAGAGATGTACGTTAGGGGGGAGGGATGGAATGAAATGAGGACGGAGAGGAGGTGAAGAGGGAGAGAAAAAGGGGAGAAGGGGCAAGAAGGATGGGGGAAGGACAGGCACAGAGGGAGAAGCAGGAGAGAGAGGAGCGGGCAGTCGGCTGAGGACGGAGCTGAAAGGACGGAGGAGCGAAAGCCCAGGCTGAAGAGAAAGGAGAGAGGCAGAGGAGCGCAGACTAGAGAAAGAGCCGGAGACGGCCCGGCCAGCTGGCCAAGGAGACAGGCAGTGGGCGCTTCGTCGCTGCCGCCCCCAGGCCAAAAAAGAAAAAAAGAAAAAGAAAAAATAATATCAATAAAAAGACGACGAAATTAAAACACATCGCAGCCGCAGCCGGGGCCACCGAACACAAAAAGGAGCGAGAACCAAGAGAGGCGAGGTGGCATCTGCTTTGGCTGGCTGCGGTGCTTCGGAGAGGCACCCTGGGCTGGGCGGGACCCCCATTTTGACCCTGCATTTGAGGAAGGGGCGACTGTGGAGAAAATGAGGCGAGAGGGGGTCAGGGCTGGCGGTGGTTCCGCCTGTTTTTTTTTTTTTTTCTGTCTCCTTTCCTGGGGGTGTGGGGGCCGGTTTAGTATGATGATGGTGAGGATATTGGTTGGTGATGCTGTCTGAAGCTCCGAAGCAAGCAGGGTGCATGGGGGGGGAGAGGTAAGAGGGCACAGAGAACGAGAAAGGGCTGGGGGCAGAATGAGGGGCGAGAGAAAGGAACGGGTGCTTTGGATAGCAGGAAGGGTGGGAAATGGGAAAAGGAAGCAGCCGGGATGGGATGCAGAGAGGCGGTGGCATCTCAGGCAGGAGGAGAGGTGGGAAATGGAGCTCCAGGGCCCCAGAGTGATGTTGGGGATCTGCGGTGTTCCCCTCAGTTCTCTGGACAAAGTCTGTAACTTGGGGAACCCCTTCATCTGCCTCCTGCCTCTTTGCTCCCTTCTCTTTTCTTCCCCTTCTCATGTCCTTTCTCAGCTCCTTTTTCTCTATCTCTTTTGCTGGTTTTTCTTTCTCCGTGATTTCCAGTTTCTCTGTCTCTTCCTCCTCTCAGTAAAAGCTCTTTCTTCTTCCCCTTTTCCCTCCACCTCCTTTCTTTCTTTTTTCTCCCTTTTTTCCTTTCCACTTTGCCCCTTTCTTTCATTCTTCCCTCCCTGCCACTCATTTCCCCTGTTGCCAGTCCTTTCTACCCCCTCCCTCAGTTTCATTTATTCATCACTTTTGCAGTCTCAGTCTTGGACAGGGTGCTTTGAGGGGGAGAGGAAGGATTCATGCAAAGACAAGAATCTCCCAACTTCCCACCAAAGCCTAACCCCTATTCTGAAATCCCATGTATTCCTACCCTCTTTTTTCCTTTGGGTGGGGGACTGGGTCTGCCCTGAGGGTTCTAGCGCCACCCTCTATTTCCTTGTGGCATCCTAGAGAAGTCCTGCTAGATGCTCACTGGGGCTATGGGAGGGGGAGGGGAAGATTGTAAGTGAAGGCTCATGGTTATGGACTCAGCCCCACTGAGAAGGGTGTGGACAGAGAAGAAAATGACATGGATGGCTAGCGGGAAGTGAAAAGGGGTGAAAATTGGGGCAGGGGTCTATCTGAAAGGGTCCTTAGAGCTTTTGAGTCCAGATAGAAGATCCCAAAAGAAAACCTCTGGTCTGCTGACCACTCCCCACTTTCTCCCTCCATCCTGGGGCCTGCGGAGTTGGGGAGTAGGTCCTGGATTTAGAGAAAGACCCAATCCGCTGCTGAACTCAGTAGCTTTTAGTCTCATGCTATCAGTTCAGGTAGATTTGTTCCCCAGCCCTCCAGGGTATGAGGAGAGGGTACAGAGTCAGTGTGCAGTGGCGGGGGGCTGGTGTATATGGAGTCAGACCATGGCGGCAGCATATGTGTGTACAAGGCCTGTGTGCACGATGAGATGTGTTCAGGAAGGACTAACTATGTGTGCAGGGCTTGGGATCCTTGGCAGAGTGAGGAGCCAAAGGTGTGGAATCATGACATGTGTTTTCAGTGGGGGCGTCGGGTATAGGGGGTCTCCATTGTGGGGTGATGTATGTACAAGAGGGAGTCAGCGCATGTATTTGTACTGATCTCTCCCTTGTCTTGATGTTTATGTACCACTTGCTGTGTGTGCACTCGGGAGGCTTTCTCTGGCTCTGTGCATGGAAGCTGTCCACGCGTGTGCAGGTCTGTGTGCCGTCTGCCTTCAGCAGTGGACATGTGACACTCTATATGTACAGTGTGTTTGGAGTAGAGGCTCTGTGTGTGGATACTAGGTCTAAACGTAGTGTACGCACTTGCGGACGGACATGAAAGAAAGTCACATATGTGAAAGTATCATTTCTGCATGGAGATATTATTCTTGTCTTTGCTAGGGATCTCTGTGCATCCCGAGTAAGAGGGAGGGTGGATTTGTGAAGCAGGGTCTGGATGGAGTGATGAGAGATGTGTGAGTATACAGAGGTCACGGGTGTATGGCTAGGTTTGACAGTAGGCTTGAAGAAAACAAAACAAGAAAAAGATCTCCCCTCCCTGCAGTCTGCCAGCCTACGAAAATCTTCCCTGGCCCTTCTGTAGTAACAAAGCGTCCCATGACAGAGGGACGCAGGCAGGCCAGGAGGGAGACCGATCAGGGCCACAGGCAGCATCTCCAGTTGCTGGTAACATGATTCTGCATTTACTTCCTGATTTATGAGTAGTGCTGAACAGAGGCTCATTCTTGCCTGTTGGAGAGGTCTGGACCTCCATTTCTGTGATGCTGCTGGCCAACCCTTTGGCAGGTTGCAGTGCCATCCTTGGGGGCCTTGGTTGCCCTCACTGCCCTCTGCCAGTCTTTGCAGGGAAATGGAAGGTGTCTGTGGCAAGGCCCTGGTAGGGAAAGAACTCGGCCACTGTGTTTGTGTATGTATATGTGTGTATGCATGCATGCACTGTGCTGTGTTAGCCTATATATCCTATAGTAGAGGTTGTTAGCCTGTACATCCTAGACAGGCATGATGGCCAGGTTTTTATTCCAGCAGATCCATTAGTGATCACTCCAGGCTTCCTCCATTCTGCTTCATATGCACTCCATTCTTGCATGCAGGGCCCATGGGCCAGAACCTCTTCTTCTACCAGTATGACAGCCAAGCAGGGGGTCCCAACTTTAGCCCCCAATGGGTAGATTTTTTTTCTTAGCTCTGGTACATAATCGTAAGCATGACACGTGGCAGAAGTTGGGGAAGGGCAGATGGCCACACTAGGGACTGCTTGGGCATTAATGGGGGCAAGGGAGCAGTATTCCTCTTTGGCATGTCCTGGTTAATTTGTAGGATTTTTCAGGATGGAGATGGTTGAGAAACCTGACTATAAAGAATTGTTAGAAGAGAGAGTGAGTGTCCTCCTCAGACTAGGGTCTATTCTTCCTTCTAAATATATATCACTCACCATTTTTCCCGTGGGCCCAACACCTCCTGATCTGATAGTAATAATGATGATGATGCACCCCTTTCACAGATGAGGATTCTAAGGCCCACATCATGTTCTTAGCTCATCACCAGCAAGCTGGCACTAGAACCAAGGTCTTTGTACTCCTGATACTGAGCTTTGTCTGTCCTTAGAGGTCATCTCTCTCCTGTTTGCTGTCCCAGTGCCATTTCCTTTCACTAATACTGCCTCTTCCTCTACTTCCTCCCTTGGAATGTCCATCCACAGACCTGTCTGTCTTCCAGGACCTGTCAGGTGAATGGATGCCTTATGTAGCTTAGCGAGGACTTTGAGGACGTGGGTCTTGCTTTGTATCCTGAGGGAGAATTCCAGCACATGAGCATGGTTGAGCCTGCTCTGTCAGCTGGGCCTGTTCAAAGACAGGGGTTTGGATGAGTTTATGGTCCCCCAGCCCCTTACAGTGAGCCCTGTGCCACCTTCCCATATTCACATGGTGGCCTTGGGAGGCAGGCACCTCTTCCCTCGCTCATCACCATCCCAACTTCATTAGACCCTAGAGGCAGGAAGCTTTCCCAGCTCTGACACATTTGGAAGGAGGCTGAAGATGGTGGCTTCACATACGATGTCCTTGCATTCAATTGGTATTTACTAGGTGATGTGCATCACTGAACAAATAAAGTCCGGTCAGTTCCCTGAGTTAATGGGGCAATAGAGGCATGATCACTTTTTACTTGAAAATCATTGCCAGGCACCAACCATGGGCCAATGCAGGTATGGACTCTGAAGCAGAACCAATCTTAGCCCTAGACAAGTTTCTGGGTGCCTGGACTGTGAGCACAAAGGGAGTTTCTGGGTCATTATGAATCTGGAAAAAGAAGAAGGCATGGGTTTAGACAGGATAATGGATCTTTGAGGATGCTCAGGCATTGAGGAAGGGAGAGTGGTGGGAGGACATAAAGATGGTTAAGGGAAGCAGGGAGGAAGCAGCCCAGGTTGGGGTTGTGACCTGAAGAGCAGAGATTGGCATGGAATTTCAAGGTCCTATCTATGGAGGCTCAGTTGTTGCTCTGAGAAGTTTGGATTTGATCTGGCTGGTAGCAGGAAGCTATCATGCATGCAGTCGCACACACACACACACACACACACACACACACACACACACACACGTGCATCTCTCAACAATGTGCCTTGGACAGCATGGAATAGTGTGTGAGCTTGACTGTGCTCATGTGCACACATACACAGGGACCTTCATCCTGGTGTTCATGCAGGATCTCTTTCACAGAAACCAACAAGGGGGGCTAATTTAGCACTCACTCCCAGGATCCTATAGTGTACAAGGCTATGGTCCACACATGCGAGTGTAAGAACAGACTGGGGACCCTCCCCCACCCAGGGTGTGGACTCATGTGGCATTCACAGACTTAATCCGCCGCAGTGAGGCCAGAGAGGCAGCATCTGTCACTTTCACAAACACAGGAGCGGAGTCTGGGAGAGAAACACTCTGCTTGCTCACAACTGCTTGAGAAACAGACGCCTGTATCACACTGCCCCCCATGCCCAAGATAGAGACAGCCCTTCATGGCCCCCTACATCAAGTTCAGGCCTTTATACCAAGTCACTCCTGTATTAAAGCACGCACATACATACACACACACAGAGAGAGAGAGACTCATGAAGTACAGACCCTGGCATTCCATCTCCCCATTACACAACCATATACTCGGCACTCTGACTTTAAGCACAGCTGCTGACATCCTAACCCCTTATATTCTCTCTCTCTCCTGCCCCCCCTTTAGACTTAAAGCACATTTATAGCCATCCACCACCCATACACATTTACCTACAAGCGGGCCTACACACATACTCAAACACACAGCTTCATGATCCACCAGAACCACTGTGGCCAGCGATCATTGAAGAATGACAGCCTGAGCAGTGTGCTAAGGGGGAGGTGTCGCCCTGAGGCATGGGCTGAGGGTCATACAACAGGGTACATCGGACTTCCTTGAGGAAAGGGTCAGACAGACCCCGAAAGGGCTCCATTGGTCCAGACAGTTCTGCCAGGTAAGGGAGATTCAACAAATGCAGGCCAGAGGCAAGAGCCGGCTAATGGCTGAGGCCGCCGATGGCCGAGATGGCTGGTCAGCGAGAAGGGGAGGCTCGACAATTGATGTGACTCAGAGCTGGACAAATGATGGCGCATTTGGCTGAAGCTGACTAGGGGACCACGGACCAGAGACCAGGCAGCTATTCTCGCCTCAGTGGGGAAAGGGCAAGAGAGGGTTATGTTGCAGCAGGGTAGGTTTCCCAGCCTGGCTCCACTATGCATTCTGCCTGGAGTGTCTTGGGGTCTTTGTATGTGTGAGTGTGTATGTTTGTGTGCATGTGTGTTTGTACATTTATCTGCAGTTTTCAGTGTGTGCCTACCTCTGTAAAACTTTGTGTCTAGGGCTCTTAGTGTGTGTCTATGTGTGTGCTTTTGTGTGTGTGCTTGCTTGTGTGTATATGTATACATGCCCACCGACAAAGTGTTCAGAGACCTTTCTCATTGGACTCTACATTTTGTGTCCGTGTGTGTATCAAATGTGTGTATGGACCCTTATTGTGAGATACCCTTATTGTGAGATGCCATATACATGGCATATATATAGGCATTAGTGTGAAGATTGGGATGGGGGAGAAGGGATAGATTGGGCTCTAGACTTTCAGCTATCCATGCATCTGGTGGCCCACGAGGCCGTCTTTGTGCATCTGTTTGAGCCTCGGTCTAGGTATTGGCGGTGTGGGCTTGTGTGCTTGCCTGCTCCAGAGTTTGAATATCTGTATGTCCACAACAACCTCTCCCTCTGAGCATGGCTGTGGGTGGGATTGGCCAGACCAGGATGAGGGGGCATCTCCCTGAATCTCATCATCCCTCTGGAGGGGCTCACACGGCCCATGCTGAGCCTGGCTGGGACCCAGCAGCATGGCATAGTGCAGACCACCCCTCCTCCTTCTTCTCCCCCCATGACCTTTGAGCACAGCAGCCCCAAATACATATTTATCAGAGGGGCTGTGGGGACCAGCCCCTCCCCCACCACTCCCCTCAGGGCCCAGCCTGCCTGGCTGCGGAGAAATTAACCTTGTGACACAGGAGCTCGCTGACACCCCAGCCCCCTCCCCATCCGCAAGGAATATATGATCATGGGTGTGTATGTGTGTGTGTGTGTGTGTGTGTGTGTGTGAAAGAGAGAGAGAGAGAGAGAGAGAGAGAGAGAGAGAACAGCAGAGAGCCGGGGGAAGAAAGACATACAGGTATATACATGTCCATATCACCCCGCGACACACATAGACACATATATACTCACTCTCCAAACTAGAGAGGCTGCATAAGTCTTGAACAGATGCACAGGCAAACACCAAAATAGACATGAATACAGACATATGTAATGATACTGAAATAGACATTCACACAGATTCTGAAACACATGATAGACCTTTGCACCCATGAGTCCTGAGACCTAGGTATCCATACCCTAGGCTAGAGATTCTCTTAGAAAATCCATAGATACTAAAGCCTACAGATCCACACAGATATTTGTGTGTGTGTACAGAGATGCTGAAATGTACATACCAGATTTGGAAACAAGAATAAGCACATACTTACAAATAGGCATGAAAACCCCGATGTCTATGCAGACAGGTAGGTACTGAGACATCTTAGGGCAAGACAAATACCAACACATTAGGATGGTATGTGGAGATTTTGGTTTTTTTCCAACAGAAAATGTAAAAATACAAATAGTAAAGTATGGCAGCATCCCAGCCTGCATGCCTATGGGTGGGTGTACACAGGCCACGTTCAGAGATTGCATAGGGAAGGCATACATGGTGACTAAAAAGGAGATGCCCTGAGTTATAGCATACAAATATTCTTCAGTCTAGCCTTATCCCATTAAAGTGAAACAAAAATGGGGAGATGTTCAAGTCTGAAAATGTCCGTGGAATTAATTAACTTTATCACACAGGTTCTGAGCGCCTGCATGAGCCAGGCCCTGTCTGTAAAGCTGTGGTTTACAAGACAGACCTGCCTTGCTCTCTAAGAGCTCTGAGCCAACAGAACTGGTGCTGATCAGACCTTAGTTATAAATGAAGATAACATCTAGGGAGGAGAGGAACAAGGGGCAATGGGAGATGATCATGGGAGAACCTGTTTAGATTGGTGGGTCAGGTATACACCTCTGAAGAAGTGACATTTAAGCTGAGCATTAGACTCAACACACAGATTTTAAATGTGTGTGTGTGTGTGTGTGTGTGTGTGTGTGTCTGTGTCTGTCCTGAAACTCACAGAGACCACCCAGGCATAAATAATGCAGGGCTTGCCGGTGGCTCAGCCTGTAACCCTGCGCCTTGGGAGGCTGAGATGAGTGGATTGCCTGAGCCCGCGGGTTCAAGACCCATCTGGGCAACTTGGTGAGACCTCATCTCTACAATAAAACAAAAAATTAGCCGGGTGTTGTAGCACACGCCTGTAGTTACAGCTACTTGGAAGGCTAAGGAAGAAGGCTTGCTGGAGTCCAGCAGGTCGAGGCTGCGGTGGCCGGGAACGGCCACTGCACTCCAGTTTGGGCGACAGAGTGAGACTCCAACTCAAAAAAAAAAAAATGCAGGGCTCAGATGCCCCCACCCCCACCACACTATGCTGCAACTGTTCCTCTAGAAAACTCCTCTGCATGTCCCTAGGTGGGAAATGGGGTCCCTCTGACTAAGGCCCAGGTTCTGGGCTCTGACAGAGCTGCACAAAATGTGTTGGGGCAGTGCTGAGGTGGGAGTCCAAGAGGCTTCACTGAGGAGGAGACATGGAGAGGGTGAGTAGAGTGTGGAAGAGGGAGGCAGTGGGTTTTCTAAATGGAGGCACTCGCCTGGGCAAAGGTGTGAACAATTGTGGTGTGTCCCCAGAAACTATGCAAGACTGGGTCGCTGAACCATCAGAGAGGAGGCTTAACATGGTATGGAAGAGTCTTGAGGCTCAAGATTTATTCTCGCTGTGCCATGTAACCAAGAAGGGTTTTGAGGAGGGACCAGATAGGGAATGTGAGCTGAGTACTAAGTCTGATCTCTCAGAGCCTAGTATAGGGAAGGAATAGGATGTGAAGACCTTGGAGGAAAGGATCTGGTGAGCAGGCCACCAGTCATAAGACTTTCTGTCCTCCCTGTCCAGTCTGGGAACCCTGGCAAGACCTGGTGAAGGAAGTGCCCCAGACTGCCTTCCTCTTGCTCCCAGCCCCATATCATGGCCACTGCTATGACTCACCCCCAAAGGGAGGTTTGCTAGGGACAGGTTTTCAGGTGTTATAATCCTCCTTAGTGACTATTGACTCTCTACTGATTTCTTTTCTTTTCTTTTTTTTTTGAGTCAGAGTTTTACTCTGTTGCCCAGGTTGGAGTGCAGTGGCACGGTCATGGCCACCGCAGCCTAGACCTTCTGCCTCAGCCTTCCAAGTAGCCAGAACTACAGGTACGTGCCACCACATCCGTTAATTTTTAAATTTTTATTGTAGAGATAAGGTCTTACCAAGTTGCCCAGGCTGGTCTCGAACCCCTGGACTCAGGTAATCCTCTTACCTCTGCCTCCCAAAATGCTGAGACTACAGGTGTGAGCCACCGTGCCCAGCCACTCTACTAATTTCTGAGTCTCCTGTGACCAGGCCTGAGCTGCATGTCAGGGCACACAGAAGAGTCAGATCCTTCCCTTTTCCAAAAGAGTCCCCAGTCTGGGCAGGGTAACCCTGCCAAAGCTCTGTCAAGGGACTCCAAGGGCTTATTGATGGCTTCTTGGGCTTGTTTTTGGAGAATTAATGGGTCAGAAGACCCCATAGGGTATATGAGAAATGTGTAAGGATGGAACCTGATTTTGAGGGTGAGACCAACCCCAACTGGCCTCAGTGAGAGTCTGTCATTCCCCCCATTACAATTTTTGGTTTTTTTGAGTTGGAGTCTCACTCTGTCACCCAGACTGGAGTGCAGTGGCTGCTCCCGGCCACCGCAGCCTCGACCTGCTGGGCTCCGGCAATCCTTCCGCCTCAGCCTTCCGAGTAGCTGGAACTACAGGCGCACACTACCACACCCAGCTCATTTTGATTTATTGTAAAGATGAGGTCTCGCCAAGTTGCCCAGGCAGGTCTTGAACCCGCGGGCTCAGGCAATCCACTCACCTCAGCCTCCCAAAGGCGTGGGATTACAGGCTGAGCCACCGAGCCCGGCTTCCCCCATTACATTTAGAAGAACACCTTCCTTGACCTGTCAGCCCTACATGAGCTGCCACCTGTCTGCCTGTTCAATTTTTACTCCTTTCCTCCTGGCTCTAGAAGCTTAAGCTACTCTGGCCTTCTTCCTGTTCCTAAAACTTTGTTCCTGACTCAGGGCCTTTGCACTTGCTGTTTCCTTTGCTAGGAAAGTTCTTACCCACATGATTCATTTGGTAGGCTGCTCAAAACCCATGTTCCCCAAAAAGCCTCCTTTTAGTTTAAATTAACATCATCTTATAAGCTACTCCCTACCTGTTTTATTTTCCTGCTTAGCTCCTAAGTATATTTTCTTGTCCCATTATATCTCTTCCTCCACTAGAAGGTCAATGCCATGAGGGCAGGGACTTTGTCTTGTTCATGGCTATGTCCCCAGTGTCCAGAACACAGTAAGTGCTCAGTGGATGTTTGTCAAATGAAATGGAGCCAGATTCCCTGTCATCCTTCTTTCCCAATATAATGGTGGAGGTAGATGTCTACTGTGTCAGACACAGGTTGTAGGGAACTCACCTTCCAGAGGAGTGTACCTTCTAGTACTGTAGGGGAACGTTGGCAAGTCAGTCCACCTCCTGCCTAGACCTCAAAGCAGCCAGACTCCAAAACCATCATCCTGAGCTTGTGTGCTTCCATTCTGCACCTCTCCACTCCCCTACAATGCTCCACTCACTCCAGGCAACTTACTTTTATCCTCATTGTCACATCTGCTAACCCCCTGTCATACTGCTGCTGTTCCCTTCCTTCTCCTCCAAGGTACACCCTGATGTCCCCTGCCCTCAGACACAAAGGAGGCGAGACCACAGACTGTGGAGTCAGACACAGCCAGCTTCGAGTCACATCATTCCTTTTAAACCTCCAGTTTCCTCGTCGGCAAAATAAGGTTTTTATGGGGATGAAGAGCAGTGGCACGTGTGATGATGACACTAATAATAGCTGCTATTTATTGAGTACCTCCTAGGTGTTAGGCATTGTGAGGTGCTTTGAACTTTTTTTTTTGTTCATTAAAAAAATGGAAGAAAAAAAACCTGAACATGGAGTGTCCTTAGACTATAAGGCCCTAGTGCCTGGTGCTGTGAATTACAAAGGTGAATATAACCCATCTGCACAGAGTTTACTATTCCAGTTTATGCAGACACATACCTGAAATGCCATAGCAGCCAGATGGTGGGGGGCTTGTGCTCCTGTACTCAGTACTTTTTGGCAGAAGCCCTAAGGGACAGTTTGGAGACCATTGAGGCATCAACTCTCAGAGACAAGAACCAGCTCCAGCCATCCTTAATTATCCTTTACCAACCCAGTAGGAACTTTCATTGCTCATATCTGGATTGCAGGGCCCAGCAGGGTCTGGCCTGGAACTGGCCTCAGGAAATGCTTACTGAATTAATGAATGAACAAACAAATGGACAAAGGAACATATTTAGCCACTACATTTGTTCATTTGCTTAGGTTACTAAGACACACCTTCTCTCTTCCCCTCCCAGCATCCTCACATCCTGCTCACAGCATTTGTGGCTGATGAGCATATCATTTCTGCCACTCACTTGACCCCTTTTTTTTTTTTTTTTTTTTTTTTGG
>NW_007253600.1:206980-222141 GCF_000164805.1 Carlito syrichta | reverse complement strand
CTCACCTCAGCCTCCCAAAGGCGCGGGATTACAGGCTGAGCCACCAAGCCCGGCTTACTTGACCCTTTTTTGTGTGTCAGTCCTTCTGCTGAGTTCCCTATAAGCATGGGTTTGTTGGCTTCTCACACCAGCAAAATGAGACAGGTGTTGTTATTATCTTCATTCTATGTTTGAACAAGCGGAGGCTCAGAGAGGTAAAGGACTTGCCCAGGGTCATACAGTGAGGAAGCAGTGGGCCCATTATTCTTCCTCTCTATGTCTCCCCATCTCTCCACTTTCTCTTTCTCCATCTCTGTCCCCTCCATCTCAGTCCATCATTTTCTCTTTTCTCCTCCTGAACTCCAGTGCCTCCCTTATATCTCACTTTTCCTTCCTGCAGGACTGCAGAGAGACTCAGCAAATACTCTTTTGGGGATGGGTCTCCCGACCTCTTGCCTACCTCTCTGTCTTCTCCATCTTCCATGCTCTTCTGCCTTGTAGAAGTGCATATTCTCTCAGGAGTCTGCATGCTCACTTGCTCTTGCAGTTTTCCTCTTCCAGTAGTGGGATGGCAACATCCAGGAGCCAGGAGCCCCAGCTTCTGGTTCCAGTTCTGTCATAATCAACTGGGTAACTCCAGGAAAATCCCTTCCCTCCCTCTGGGTCTTGGCTCTCCCTCCAGTGGTTCTTTCTGCTTGTAACCCCTAGTCAGTTTCCTGAAGAAGGGACAGGGGACAGTATTTGGCTTGGTCCTACCCTGCCCACTCTACTGAGAGCAGAAACCAGAGGAGCAGTCTCTTTTCCATTCAGCAGACTTCAAATTTATTCATATTCTGGAGGGCACTGAACTCTGCTGGTCTTGGACATAAGAGGAGACCATAAGACAAGCAGGGCTGGGAAAAGGAGAGGGGAATGAGAAATAGCACTCATTGTGTGTCCTCTGAGTGCCTAGCCACAGTGTGGTCAAAGCAGTGTTCATTAGCCTCACTTTTTGTGATTACAAACAAATACTGTGCTGCATGTTCATCATAGAAACAGTAGAAAATACAGATTTTCAAAGAGATGAGGAAAACACTACCATGATAATCTAGTTAAGCAAACAAAAGATCTTGCTAACTTCTTGATAGCTATTCTTTCAAGATAGCTTTTTCACAAAAGGGAGTATGCCTATGAGTTTACTCAAAATTTATTAAAATTCAGATGCCTGGTACCCAAAATGAGAACTCTGATTTTTCCTCTAAATCCATAGTTGTATATTTTGTAAAAATGAGATTATATGCTACATACTTGTTTATAATTGGCTTTTTCCCCTTCCTAACAATGGATTATGAATATCGTTACCTTGTCAATGAATTTATTTCAAGCATATTTTCTACAACTCCCCAGTCTTCCTTTGTATAGCTGTTATATGTTATACCAGCATTTATTGAACCAATCTTTAGTTGTAGAATATCTAAGGTTGTTTTCTGGCTTTCCCTATTATAACTATCCCCAGTTAACAGATAAGGACATTGAGGCTCAGAAGTGAAGTCTTTCACATATGTGAATAGTTAAGGCACGGTCCAAGGGGAGCTAGGGGTGGCTTAGGTATTGGTGATGGTCCCTGGCCTCAATCAGCAAGGAGCTGAGCGGCCTTGAGGGGAGAGAGAAGCCTGGGTAGAGGAAGTCCCCAGGCAGAAGACATGCGACATGCTAGAGGAGATCGCCTTCTTCCAGGCCCCCAGACCCAGAAGTGACATGAACCTGAGCCCCGCCCCATCAGGCTTCCCCTATTCCTCTCACTGCCTCCCTCCCTGAGCCCACTCACCACCTGCTTCATCCTTGCCAGCTTATCAATAGGTTAAGTGGTCAGGTCAGCGATATTGACCATTTGATTAGGACCTTGTCAGATCAATCCCTGGCTCATCTCGTGGGCCTCCTCCCCTGCCCACACACTCCCTCCTGCTCTTCTGCACCAGGAAGCAGGTAGCCACAGAAGCCTCTGCCCTCCCTACATAGCACCCCAGAACTGGCAGTCCCATGGCCCTTTTTGGGCCACTCTTGGCCCTCTGTCTAGGTACCAGTTTCCTGCATCTTTTCCTTGCCTCCAACTCTCTAACTCGCAGTCATTAGCTGTTGTTTGTTCTGTGTCCTATCAGTGCCCCTCAGAGTCCAGTCATCAGAGCTGCCCCTCTTGGCTGTGTGACCTTGGGCAAGTGACTATACCTCTGTGAGCCTCTGCTTCCTCAGCAGTGACATGGGATGATCCTCACCAAACAATTATGAGGATTTTGAGAGATTGCATTTGCAGATCAGCTAACCACACCTGACACATAGCCAGTGCTCAGGAAATGCCAGTACTGATGTGTTTGTAGGTGCCTCTGTCTCCATCCATCTGTCCCTTGATGGCGGTGTATGTGGGCAGTCTGAATCTGTGGGGAGAAGTGGCACCATCATCCTTAGGCTTGTCCCAAGCCTCAGCTTGGGACCATACTCTGTGCTGAGAGATGCTGGGGACCCCCAGAAGAGCCAGGCCCAGCCCTGTCCTCAAGGAGCTCACAGTCTGGCAGGCAGGTGGCAGAATGACTCCAGGACACAAGAAAATATTATACGTACTGGCTGTGAGGAGAGCTGAGGACCAGGATCAAACCCTGAGCTTTCTTTCCTTCTGTGAACGTTGGAATCTACTCTTGTGGCATAGCTGCAGGGAACATAGGCTTTCGTCAGACGCATTGGGTTTAAATCCTGACTCTGCCTCTTCCTGTACCTGGTAACTCTGGGGCAGCTGCTGCCCCTCTCTGTTCCTTAGAGTCTCCGTAAAATGGGGAGCTCCCAGTCTCAAGGCAATTCTGAGAATATGACTCCCACCTCCCATGGGCTGTCTCTCTACTTGGAGATACTGTCTACTTGGGAGAGGGCTACTCTTTTCTCTGTCAGAGGACATATGGGGGCTCAGGGGCCTGGGAGATGGGATGAGTAGAATTGGAGGCAGATCAGCCAGGGGTGGTGCTGCCCACAGGCACTGCACCTGAAGGTGGCAGAGGGCAGAGAGACTGAAGTGTGGGCCCTGCTGGCGGAAAAACCAATGTGGGGGTACTGCCTGGGGAAAGAACCTAGCCCTAAAGTGCAGTCTGACTCCACCCCCCCCAGGCCTGGGGATTCCCTCGCCCGCCCCACCATCACTTACACCAATATTGACGGTTAATGCCGTGTCGCCACCGTGTTCAACACTCAGCGCGGCTAATTGTTTTGACTGGGAATCGGCAAGGCGATTAAACGCCATCGATTTTGCCCTGCGCGCTGCATCGATTTTTAAATTTCCTATTGATCCTGGCCCTAAATCTCCTTAACCAAGACCTCACCGTGGAGATGACAGCTGCTGATTAGCTCCAGGGCGGGGTTGGGGGGGAGCAACCCCTGAGGGGGAAGCAACCCCTGCTCCTTCCTGCCCCCCAGGGACCAGGGGTCCTGGTCCCCTTTTGCCCCTAAAGATGGAGGCCCAGTGAGAGGCTCTAGCAGAGAGAAGGGGAGTTGGATGGACCCCTGCTTCTTTTAACCCCTTTTCTTTCCCATTTTAGTTTTTCTCTGGTCTCTCTGCCTGTGACTCCCTTCATTCTTCCTCTCTTATGTCTCCCCATCTCTCCACTTTCTCTTTCTCCATCTCTGTCCCCTCCATCTCAGTCCATCATTTTCTCTTTTCTCCTTCTGAACTCCAGTGCCTCCCTGATATCTCACTTCTCCTTCCTGCAAGGCTGCAGAGAGACTCAGTAAACACTCTTTTGGGGATAGGTCTCCCGACCTCTAGCCTACCTTTCTGTTTTCTCCATCTTCTACACAGCATGCAGAGAGACCTTTCCAAAGGCAAACTGAATTGTGTCCCTCTCCCTTTCCCTCTCCGATGAAGCCCCAGCTGTTTGAATGAGGCATTGAGGCCCTGTAGTGTGCGGCCTCTGTGATCTCGAGGTCTCATCCTTCCCCACTTTTTTCCCTGAACCCTGGACAGGCAAAGTGGACAAAGTGGGCAAACCATGTGGACAGGACATTCACTTTTCTTCCACATGGTTCATTGTCTGACTAAAGTTTGTCTTTCAGGTTTGGCTTGGGTGTTGTTTCCTCCCTAAGTCAGCCCTGACCACCCCCCCCACAGGATTTCCACAACACCCTCTGCCTACACATTTCCTCCTGTTCTTCCTGCTATTGGAATCAGCTCTTTATCCTGTTTCCCCAACTTGCTTGTGAACCCTGTAATAGACAGGGCAGAGACTTTGTCTAATCCAGTTCTGTTCCCCACACTTGAATCAGAGCCAGAGAAACCTCAATATTCACTGATTAACTAAATGCATAAATGAATGGACAAATGTACAAGCCAGAAATATCATTTGACTTTTATTTTTATTTTCCCACTTCATATCGGTACCTAATAGTGAACAACCCTTTCTAATTTATTTTTATTAGATCCCCCCAGCAGTCCTTTGAGATACATAGTTTGTTAATTAATTACCATTCATTCATTCACTCAGTCACCCATTATGTACTTACTGAGCATCTCAAATTTGCCAGGCCCTCTGCCAAATGCTAAAGCTGCAAGACACAGTTCCTGGCCTTTAAGAAGCTTCCAGTCTGATGGGAAAAACAGATGTTCAACAAGTGCAGCAACCAGTATGCCCATTTATGAGATGAAGACACTGAGGCTCAGAGGCCAGAAATGACCACAGAAAGCAACAAGTGGTAGAGAGGTACACAATGTTCACCAACTTGCATCTCCTGGTGGCATGACAGGAGGAGGGTCCCTCCACTGGAATGATGCATAATCTTACGTGAGGTTGAGACAAATTCTGATGTTGACTCCATTCTCCTCTCTCTTCAGGTTCTCAACTGGACCGGGTTGGTGGCCTGAATGTATTAACTTCACTGCGTCTGCCCAAGAGGTAGGGTCCATGGTCTCAGAGTTTTGCTTATTGCTGTATTCAGGATTCCTGTTTTCTCATGGAATCCCTACTTTCCCATCCTTGTCTCTAGCCTCACCCTGCTGCCCTTCTCCATGCTGCCCCGACAAGAGGTTAGAGTCCTCTGACTGGTTTATTTTCATCCTCTATGTGTCCTATGGCTCTCTGGTAAAACCAGTGTTTCTAGGTGCTGGTGACTGTGGTGTTTCTGCTGATAAGTGTTAGGGCTCAGTAGACGAGAGATGGGGGTAACTCAGTGGCTTGGATCACAGCTTTGGGGTCAGGCACATCTATGTTTGAATCTCTTTTCTGCCTATTCCTAACTCCGAGAGACTTAGGAAAGTTGGAGCCTCCATTTCCTCATCTATGAGTGGGAATAATAACAGAACCCAGACCTTAAGTGCTGTCCTGAAGGCAAAAGGAGGTAGAGGAAGGCTAGTCATTGTCTGTGTGATCCTGGGTATGGTTCATTTTCCTTCCCATCTGTCAAAGGTGGATAATTAATAGTAGCTACCACACAGAGATGCGGTGAAGATGAAAGTAGTTACTCTGGCCAGGCTCGGTGGCTTAGCCTGTAATCCCAGCACTTTGGGAGGCCAAGGCGAGAGGATTGCCTGAGCCCATGAGTTCAAGACCCACCCGGGCAACTTGGCGAGACCTTGTCTCTACAATAAATGAAAAATTAGCTGGGCGTGGTAGCACGCGCCTGTAGTTCCGGCTACTTGGAAGGCTGAGGTAGAAGGATCGCAGGAGCCCAGCAGGTTGAGGCTGTGGTGGCCAGGAGTGTGCCACTGCCCTCCAGCCTGGGTGACAGAGTGAGACTCCAACTCAAAAAAAAGAAAGTAGTTATTCCTTGAAATCTGGTAGCCTCAGGAAGTGGGAGCTTGAAATACAGCCCGAAGTGCTCCCCCGAACCAATAACAATTTGTGATGCTCTTGCTTGGAACTCACTGAGGACCCTAGATAGAAACCAGAGTTCTCTAGCCTCTATGGGAAGCCTCTCATCTCTGTGGCTCTGGGCACTTGCCCTGTTGTTTGCTTCACTTGGTGAGGTCCTGGTGATGAGTATCTGGGGAGGGGTAGGGAAGGGACCTCTGAGGTGGGACCCCTCCTTGCTGCCACCCCTGTTCCAACCACAGCAATTTAAGTCACAGGCCTCAGGACCCTGGAGAGACTTCTGGTTGCCCTCATAAGACTCCTACCCAGGAGTCCTTTGCTGTGCCTGGAATCATACGCTCACTTTAAGAAACAGATGAAAGCTGTAGCCCAAGGCTTGCAACCTGATGTGGTAGGGACCATGGTGAACTGGAAAATGCATGGGAATTGGGGGATGCTTTTTAGCTTCACTGGCTGTCCTCATGCACAGATGCAACCCTGACTTGCCAGGTTTTTTTGATTTTTCAAGAGAAGCCAGAAGCCCAGACTTTTTTGTGTTATCTCCCAATTTTTAAATATTGTCAACTAGTGCACAATTTCAAAAATCTTGTGGTCCAAACTACACATTTCAGGCAACTTTTGACCCATAGATGTTTAGTTTTGCAACAACATAGACCCTCTTCTAGGAAAGCACGTGCCTACCTTTAGCCAATTGTGCTACAACCTCAGGATGTTCACAGACCCCCTGAAGCTCATTCATGGACCCCTGTTCTGGTGGGTGAAGAACGTGGAAGTAGTAGTTATAGGATGTATCCTTTCTCTAGTATGCTTTCTCTGGGGATCCAGAGTTGTAGCTTTCCCAGGAATCTTCACGTCCTTTGATATCCTTAAGGCTGAAAAGGGGTCAAGGAGCTTCCTGCTTGCAGAATTAGTTTGGGGGCTAAAGGCTAACCTTGAGGAATGCCTGAAAGCTGGACTGAAGTAACAGAGGGGTTTAATTATGTTTCAGAGTTGGTGGAGGTTACAGTCAGGTCTATGACTTTAGATCTTTGCCTGCTTTAGGTGTTCATCAGGTATCCAAGGTCTCATGGGCATATGAGTGATAGATCTGATAACACCTAACAGAGCTGTGCTATCCCAGTGAGCAAGCTGATATTTATTAGGGGCCATTTGTGTGGGAGGCCCTGTCCTGGGCTCTTTGCTTTTAATCATCACTGCAACTCTAAAGTGAAGTTAGTCACCTATTACAAGAGAAGAAAACAGGCACAGAGAGGGAAAGCAACTTATCTAAGGTCACCCAGCATGGCGGGTGGTGGGGTGAGAATTTGAACTCAAGTTTGCCTGAACTTAAAGCTCTCATTCTTTTGCCTTGCCAAAATCCACCATAATTTTTGGAATCTCCACAGGGTGGCAATTTTTGTGCTTTGGTAGTGAATTTTATTAGGGAGAACACCTGAAGTCTAACCTGAAGACTTAGCACCAACTCTGATAAATTTAGCAATGAAGAGGTTGGATAATACTGGGGCTACTTATTGTTTTTTCAGTAGAAACTAGAGACAATTTATACAGTAGAGAGATGTTTTGCAGAATTTGTAAACTGGTCTTGAAGGTTATTGCCAAAATATCTGAGTAATTCATAAAAAAGTTAACTTCCCAGTGAGATATCTTTAGAAGAGACCATACTCTTTTAGGTGTATAATTTTATTACAAAACAACAACTAGCCAGGCTCGGTGGCTCAGCCTGTAATCCCACGCCTTGGGAGGCCGAAGTGAGTGAAGTGCCTGAGTCCGCAGGTTCGAGACCTGCCTGGGTAACTTGGCGAGACCTCATCTCTACAATAAATCAAAAAAATTAGCCGGGCGTGGTAGCGCGCGCCTGTAGTTCCAGCTACATGGAAGCCTGAGGCAGATGGATCGCCAGAGCCCAGCAGGTCGAGGCTGCGGTGGCTGGGAGTGTGCCACTACACTCCAGTCTGCATGACAGAGTGAGACTCCAACTCAAAAAAAAAAGAAAACTACAATAAACATCGCCCACCCTGCTGTCTCTCCTGTATAGCTATACTTGGAAGGTGAGTTATTCCCCAAACATGTCTGGAGGCTTCTTCAATGATCCGTATGGGAGCTGTAGCCCCAATATGAGAGAGACCCCTCCAGCCCCAGGTGGTGGTCTGCCTCTGCTGCCCACACTCCTGTGTGGCTCCCCCTCTTGCTCTCTCTTCTGACTCTTGCTCTGGCTCTCCTCCCACTCGTGCCAGGGCCTCCTCTCACTCTGGATGGGGTTTGCTCCTCCACCTCCCTCAGTTCTCATCTAAGGCTCCTCTACTTGGAGCGGACTTTCCTGACCCCTGGGCTGGGTTCTACACCCATTTCCCCACTGAGCACCATCACCATGTCTGATTACATACCATGTGGTTAGTGCCTGCCCAGAAGCCTCACGGTGAGGGGACTACTCTGTCTAACACGTCTACATTCAGTCCCTAGAGCAGAGTAAATGCTCAGCAAGTACTTGTTGAATGAATAAATAAGTGAGCAAACAGACACATAAACCCATATCCATCCATTTATTTCTTCAGCGACATTTTCTGAGATTCCTTGTGTGCTAGGTCTTTTGCTATCATCTAGAGATACAGAGAGGAGGCAGACCTAGGTGGCTTTTGAGGGACTCCAGGCTGATGGGGAGTAAGGCATAAATACTACTGACCCAAATTGGCAGTGGGGGATGCAAGGTGCTGGTTTGCAGAGAGAGAGATAGATTGACCTGACTAGAGGGAGCTTAGGAAGTCTTTGGGAGGAGGAGGTGGTAAGGAGGGAGCTCCTGAAGGGCTAGGAGAAGCCAAGGACTAAGTTACAGTTCGGGTGTGTGGCTGGCCAACTGGGCTCTTAGTCACTGTTGGGGACCATGGATGCTGGTCTGGCCTCAGAGTCCCCACAGCCAGCTACAGTTCTCTGAGTGTCCAGTGCCCTTCAAGTACCAGGGCGGGAACAGGACTGTGGCTCCCCCTTATCTCTCTCTTTCTTCTGCTCTCTGCCCTTCCACAAAAAGACACAATGGCCTTCTGTGTGTAGCAGGTCCCAGAGTCACAGAAGTAACATAGACATAAGCATCACAGGTGTGCCCCAGGGCACTTGCACATCCCGAGGGAGTCCTGAACACCTTGGAAACAGAAGCTTAGTTGCGGGTAAAAGGGTTTCATCCTGAGTCTGGTGAGGTGATGTGGAGAGAACAGAACCCAGGGCTGCACGAGGCAGGATGTTGAACCACAGGTTGGGGATGTTTTCTCATGGGCAAGATGTGGCGGTGGGCTGCCCTGGGATTGGAAGTGCAGGTCTCAGAACAGCGCAGGTGTTCTGCATACAAGACTGAGAAGCCATTAAGTAGTGTCAGGGATTTGTCCAGATGTCGCAGGTCCGGTCAGCCTCCTTCTAAATTGCACCTGGGGAACTTTGGCTACAGGAATAGGGTGTATGCAGTTACAGATGTGGCTAGGACAAAGCTTCAGCATGGGGGCAGAGCTCTTGGATGCTGGAGTGATCCGTAGGTGGCAGCTGTATGATCCGGGTAGTGGGCGGGGGCTGCGGGCAGGGATGTTCCTCACTGGATGTGGAGTCCAGATTTATGGGACTACTTACCATTGTGGGGTGCTGTGGGAAGTAGCTTGCTCCCTTTGACTGCCTGTGTTCTGTCACTTGGGTGGGTGGAGACAGCTGCAGGCTGGGAATGTTTGTCAGCCATGGGGTGGGGCTTATAGATGTGAAGGAGGTAAAAATGGCTCACATCTCTTAGCAAATTCAGGGACCAGTGGGTCTCTAGAATCCCTGACAACCAGTCCCACAGCAAATGAAGGCCAAGTGCCGACCCGTCCTGGCAAGCTTGGAGCCTCAGGCCCAAGGGCAGGTACCTAGCTCTGACTTCAAAAAGAGGGAGGCGTTCCTCGGGGCTCTTCGGAGCATTGGTGAGGGGGCAGGCCTCAGTGTCTGACCCTAGACGTTTTCAGCAACGTTTGATGGAAATCATAATGATCGCCTCACCCCCACCCTAGATTTTCCAGCTCACACTGCCCTGGGTCTCTGCTCATGACTTTCCTTCCTTTCCTCTTCCTCTCCCTGCGGCTCCAGCCCCACCGCTTCTTTCTTTCTTTTCTTGGTCTTCATCTGTGTCTTGGCCTCTCCATTCCTCCTTGGTTACCTCCGTTTTCTCTGACCCTAGATCTCTGTGTTGAGTCTTGCCTGTAGGGTGTATATAGGTTGAGTCTTAGCTTCTGAGAGACAGAGCCTGGTGGAGGGGGGACAAGGAAAAAGAGGAGGAAAAAAGGTGCTTGAGGGAAAAACAAAGGAGGTAGCCCTCTAACCCTGGTCACTCCAGGACAGCTCCTTGTATGGTGATCCATCCTGACTTTTCTTGGGACATGTGGTAGACAGGAGCTGGGGGGATTGTCTGAGAAAGTGGATTCCAGAAATACACCAGATAGGGAGTGGAGTGAGAGACTCAGAGAGCACCCTGCCACTGAGAAATGCAGAAAGAGGAAAGAAGCAACCAAGAGGAACGACAAAGAAAAAGAGATCATCGAAAAAGTCAGAGCAAGGAAAGCAGAGTAAAGTACTTAGAGACAGAAAGAAACAGAGAGTCAGAAAGAGAAAGATATGCACACAGAGAGAGAACTTGGTGTGAACGCAAGCATGAGAGCACATTGGAGAGAGCTGAAGGCACGGGACTTGAGGAAGGGTAGGGGGCTACTAGAAAGAAATAATGGAGCAGAGGGCAGCTGAGGAAGGTGGACAGGACTGTGGGGAAGGGAGGAAGTTCCCCGTGCCTGACAGAGTGGAAGGAACTTGGCCAATGCTTGTGACGTGTATGTCCCTGAGTGTGGAGGGTGAGGCTGACAGGGTGTGTGGTAGGGAGGGGAACCTGCTTTCCACCTGCCCTTGTGATCAGGAGCCCAGTTGGCTCCGGTCATCCCTGCTGCTGCCCGAGATAATCTCTGCCCATCCATCCTGTCCCCTCCCTGCCCTGGCTCAGAGGGGCCCAGAGGACTGTAGGAAGGGAGGACTTGAGCATCCCTGACTTCTGGCCTGGGGGTGGGGAGAAAACTTGAGTGTGTGTGGGTGGAGGGGTATGTATATATGTATGTGTGGGTGTATGTATATGTGTTTGTATGTATGTATGTGTGTGGGGTGTGTGTGGCTTTGTGTGTATGAAAGGGCACTTTGGACGGGGTCCGCCTTCAGCTCCTTTCTAGCTTTGCCACCTCAGAATCTCTAGTGCATTACCAA
Source organism: Carlito syrichta (assembly GCF_000164805.1). Lineage (NCBI taxonomy): Eukaryota > Metazoa > Chordata > Mammalia > Primates > Tarsiidae > Carlito > Carlito syrichta. The sequence goes on along the minus strand of NW_007253600.1, from coordinate 211,090 downwards.
CTCCCTTCTACCACTGTCTGCATGTCTGTCTTTTATCTCTTTGGCTTTCTTTTCTCTGTCTCTCAGCCTTGTCTCATTCTCTCACTCGGTCTTTCTGTTCCTCTCTGTATATATTGCTTCCTTTTCTGGTTCCCTCTGTCTCTGGCTCCCTTTCTCTCTTTATCTGTGTCTTCTCTCTGTGTGGCTCCACCACTGGGTTTTCCACTCTGTTGTATTCTCTTTCTCTGTTTCTCTCTCTCTGTCTCTCTGGTCTCTGTTTCTGCGTCTCTCTCTCCGTTGTGTTCTCTGCATTTGCCCTTCCTCTGCTCTTTTTTCTGCCTTTGCCTCCTGGTTTCTGTGTCTGTGTCCCTTCTGGTGTCTTTCATCTTCTGTCTCTGCTTTTCTCTGTATCCCTCTGTCTCTCACACTCTCTGTTGGTCTCTTTCTGGTTCCTTGTCTCTCTGGGTCTCTAGCTGTCCATCCCTGCCTCTGTGTGTGTCTCTCAAGCTCCCCCTCCTTACCCCCCCCTTTTTTCTGTTTCTAACACCCACACTCACATCCTACCTCAGGAGTAATTGCTTTTGTCTGGGTTGGACTGGACTTGTGGTGGGGGGAGGGCGGGGGGAGCGGGTGGCGCTGGGGGGGTTGGGAGGGACGGAGGTCGCTTAGTGGAGTTGAGGTGGCGTCCACCAAAGCAGGGGGTGTTGAGCAGAGGTGCTCCCACCCAAAGTGGGAGAGGGAGGGGCGGGACCCATCCTGGCAGGGGTCTGGGGCCTCTGGCAGGGAAGGAAAAGAAGGCAGCAGGCCCTTACATTCGTATTTGGAGATGATGTAGTGATAAAGCAGGCTAGCCAGTATCTCAGTGGCAGCCTCAGCTGCCTTGTCACCCTTCCCCCCTTAGAAACTCAGGGTTGCAGCCCCCCCAACACACACACTGTTGTGTGCATTAAGTCACCATGACACACACAGGGACACACCCAGAACCTCCAACCCAGATGTGGAAACACACTCGACCATCAGCACACAGGGACACACAGAGTCACGTAGACATACAGAGAAACCACAAGGAATCTCTGGCACTCATAAAGAGCAAGCGCTTCCAATACACACAGAGACAACCACACAGAGTACCTGAATCACACATACAGCCACCCACCAACACAGGCACAAAATCCACACAATCAAATAGAGACTCACTCACAGAAACATACATGTTCAGACATACTCCAGCAGGGGCACACACACACCAACACATGCAGAGTCCCCAGAGCACATAGGAACACATAGCCACCACATTACCTGGGGACAGAGGGTATCCCCAGAGATACTCCCAGGTTGCATCCACACTTGCCTGAGGGACAGACAAATATTTGGGAACACCCAGGGTCAGGGACACACTCATGGAAGTACATGCCCGGTCACCCAGTGCTAATGGGACACACCCACAGACTCATGGTCACACATAGATATGATCAGAAACCAAGACACACAGTCCCAGAGTCCCACAGCAGAGGATAAGGACACACACACACACCCTGCATATATGGCAGATCAGGCATCACAGCCCTCTTACTGGAACCTCCTGTCCGAAGCCACATGAGCTCCCTACCTCTGCCACACATGTGCAGGCCAGGCCCTGGGGTGAGGCCAAGGCATCTTCTACTCACAGAAACCCAAAGAAGGGGCAGCCAGCAGCTCTGTGGGTGGGCGGCAGGCTTGCTTGGGGGCTGCCCCACTCTTCTTTGTATTCATTTACCCTAGCCTGCTACAGCTTCCCCCAGGCCTTTTCCTACCCCATGGGACTCAGGACAGTGTCCCCCCAGACCCCTAAGTGTCCTCTGCCCACCTCCCATGAAGAGCTCTGTCCCTCACATACCTTCAAAGGGCCCCATCTCCCCAAGCTGCTTCCAACTAAGGGGATGCCTGCTTTCTCCCAGGGGGACTGCCCCTCAATTTATACCAGCCCCCTTAACTGCAAGTGTGGCCCCCATCTCCATCTGCTTCCCTGCCCACTTCCATACTCACCTACTCTCCTGGCTGTCCAAGCTCTCAGCCTCCCTAAGCTCTCCCACTGTAGGGGAGTGGTGGTGGGGGCCCCTGGCCCCTCAGAGGCTTGGGTAGGAGGTACATGGGGGTGGGGGACTGGGTGCGGCTCCGGGAAAGGGAAGCAAGGCAAGCAAGGGGAGAGAGAGAGAGGCAGAGGCAGGCAGGCAGCCAGCCGGCTTTATATCCCTGCCGTATTGATCTACCATGTCACAGCCCCGGTCGATAGCCAGCCGAGAAAGAGAGAGGGAGAGAAGGGAGGGGAGGTTTGGGGGAGGGCAACCGGGACCCCTATAGTTCTCGGCCCATCTGGGGCCTCTTTGGCAGGCTGTGGGGGCATGTTTGAGCCCAACCCCCCCCACCCCCATCAATAAAGGCCCACCTTATCTACTCTCTCCTTTTCTGCGGCCTTCTCCCTGAGAGCCACTTCAGACTTGGTAGAAGAATTTAAGCACAGAAGGTTTGCCCATTTCTTTCTGTCTCTCTGGTGGTCCTTTATCCCTTGTGGGCATGGGGGCTCACAGTTGTTCACTGCCTCATCTCCTTTGCCCTCCACAGTCAGGCTGGGCAGGTAGGAGGTCCTGAGGCAGTATCGTGTTGGCTTCAAGACTGACCAGAGAATGAATCTTCCTTCTTCACTGTAGCAGTGGGCAAGAGAGAACCTCTCTGTAGGGCCCCTCTCTAGCCACTGATGGCTCAGGAGCTCACAGCTCAGGAGCACCTGTCTACATCAGTTTCCTGCCCTTTCTGACTGACTCCAAGGTTCTCTTAAAGCTGTACCAGGCCAGTGCTAGAGACATCACACTTAGAATTCTTTTCTTCTGGCCCCCATCTACCCCACTGGCCTGAGAGAGAAAAGAGCTCAGCTTCTCCCTCCTTTTAGTCTCCTCTTCCTTCTCCATAGAACTTTTTCCCACCTACCCCCCACCTAAACCTCCCTTGGCCTAGGTAGGGAAGGGCAAGGAAGGAAGATGTCTTCCCTTGGTAGGAAGGGAAGTGAGGGGAAAGGTGCTTTGGGACAGTGCTGAAAACACTGGGGCTGTGCCTCCATTCTGGAACCCAACCCTGGTTCTGTCTTCCCTTTCTGGGCCTCAGTTTCCCCCCATCTCCATTAAAGCCTGCCTAAGCTCAAAGGTCTGCATGGCTCTGGGATTCAGAGGGATTGGTGCAGATGGGAGGCAGGGCCATCCAGAGGGTGAGTCCAGAGCCAGAGGGGTGCCTGCTGCCCCTCCCTCAGCCAGAGCTACCCGGGTCCCAGGTGCGTCCCCACAACCCCCAACTCCCTGGGGCTCCAGTTCTTTGTCTGTTCAGATCCTCCTCCTCTCCCAGCCCAGCCTCTGAGAGGTTGAGGAATCACCTTAGCCTTGACCCAAGGGGGAGGGCAGAGGAGGGGCAGGCGGCCCTCACTCCCACCTCCTGCCCATGGCCATCCCCATAGCCCCTCTCCTCCCACTTCCCTAAGTACTAGGCCACCAGCCAGCGTTGGGGCCCGATGCTCCCTTTGTTAGGAAGGGGGAGGGGAAAGAGCAAGCTGAGGGGACGTGGCCTGACCCCCGACCTCTCCCCCTCCCTCCTCCCATCTGGGTCCCCAGGGCCTCAGAGCCCCCTTGACGGACAGTTCTGACCATCAGCCAAATGGCTCCGGGAGTAAGCAGGGGGCCAGGTAGGGGGGAGGGGAGGAAAGCCTGGCTAGGGCCCTAAGCCTGTTACCAGGGTGTATATGTGTGGGTGGGTGCTCCATGTGTAGAAGAAGGCCCTAGGAGGAGTAGCAGGGGAAGATGGGCACCTACAGGGGACAAGCTCTGGGGGGAGCCTGGTTAGACTGGGGAACATGGAGACAAAGTGGGGCTTATCCCATAGCCAGCAGCTCTGGATGCCCTGTGGGTAGGGGCCTGGCCCAGCAGTCGCCCCCACCCCACCCCCACCCAGCCTGCAGCATTGGGAGTGCAGCGAGTTTTAAAAAAAATTAAAAGAAAAAAAAACAGGAGCAGGAGAAGCTGAGGGAAAAAATATATAAGAAAAAATATAATAAGAACTAAGCGGTGGCTGCAGGAGAGAGAAAGGGCAGGAGGCGGGGAGGGGGGCGCA
>NW_007253600.1:187328-206863 GCF_000164805.1 Carlito syrichta | reverse complement strand
CCCTCCCTTCCCCTGCCGTCCCCCCCACCACGGAATCAGCATCGTCCATCACCAAGGCCCCCTCCTCTTCCTCCTCATCCATGTCAGCCGCAGTGCCCGCACATCTTCAATAATCCACCAAGCCCTCCATACCCCTCCCTTAGGCTGCTGTGCTCCCTTCCCTAACCCCAAACCCATAGGGGACCAGAAAGGTGGGCTCTAGATGAGTAGTCTTGGGGGGCAAAGGGTAGGAGGAGGTGCAGGAAGGTGCTGGGGTGGGCAGGCAGGGAGATGATGGCCACAGGTTGAGGGAGGCATTGGCCAAAGTCGGGAGAGAAAAGCCTACCCCACAGCAACTAGCAGGGAACAAGAGCAGGTGGGGTGTCTGTGAGCACCAGAGGGGGAAGGCGGGCCTCACCTAGCTCATCTGCCCCTGGTTTTAGTGCCTCAGTTCTCAGTTCCCCAGAGCCTGTTCTTGCCCCTTCCACACACTGAACTCGGCCCCTTTCTGTGGGAGGCAGCTAGGTGAAAGGGCAATAGATAAGGCTGGGAGTTGAACTCCCTCCCGTGTATCAGCTCAGCTCTGCCTGGAACAGCTCCCTCAGGACTGGGGACGACATCACACACCTCGAAGGACTGCTGGTGTGAGGGGCAGAGGAAAGGGTGTTGGGGAAGCAATTTACAGAAGGCTCCAGCAGCCCCACCTTAGCTTTCTCTTCTCCCTCCCTCCCTCTTTCTTTTCTCTCTTTTTTCCTTTGTCTCTCTTTCTGCTTTTCTCTGTCTCTGACTCTTTCTCAGCCTCTTTCTGTTTCTGTCTCTCTCTGTTTAACTCTGATTCTCTCTCCTTTATTGCTGCCTCTCCCTCCAGGGATTAAAACCATCATACACTTCTCTGTTCTACCTTCATAGTTCCCAGTTATTCTTTCCCTGTTTTCTCTGCCCTGCTACATGCTTTTCCCTATTTTTCTACTCTGCCTACCCCCACATCCCTTGTCTCATCTCACATCTTTCTTGGTTTATCCCCCCTCACACAGCCATAAAAGTAAACAGACGGCCCTTGGACCATCAGCAGAAAATGCAGAGAAAGGTCTTATATCCCTCTTCTCTCTTGGGGGTGTCAGTGTCCAGAGGAGTTGGAACAAGCCTACACCTGCAGAGATATAGCTGGAGAACTGAGGGGTGGGTTTCCTCTGTCTACCACAGATGTGCTGTGTGGCTTTGCTCGAGTCACTTGCTAGCCCTGAGCCTTGGTTTCCCTCTAAAAAAGAGCTGCTCAGAGGGTGTTTACAGCCTCTCCCATGGGTTACCTGTGTCTTGAAGGCCCAGGGTTCTCCCATTCTCTTAGAGAGGGAGTGGGGGACAAGATCCTCATGCTGGGGAATATAGTCACCCCTTCTCTCACCTTATCTTGGTGACTTGGGAAGGTGAAGCTGGCAGCCTAGAATGCTAAGACTTTTTTTCTCATTCTGGGCAGGGGAGAAGCCCAACCAGGGTCATACTTTAAGCAGTGTAGAGCACGGATTCAAGATCCTTGCCCCGTGCCCATTGTCAGCTCCCCAAGGCAGGGTTTGCAACATCACTGGTCCCTCGCTCAATGCCTGCCATATGGACCAGATTCAGGAGATATCTGGGGAGTGAGTGAGCTAATGAGGAAGTACCTGTGCAGGTGGGACAGGCTGAGCGACGCAGGGAGTGGGGTGAAGGCCTGGGTGAGAGGAGGCAGGGGAGGCAACAGAGGAATTCAGACACCTCTGGGTTGAGTTGAGAAGTTGACAGAAGGGGGGCACTTGGGAGGAGGATTCCAGGATGATCCTGGGTCTCCTGTCCAAGCTGCCACCTGACCAGTCACCTCACTCCACATTAATAAATCTCGACATAGTTCAGCACTCATATTTCCCCATCTTAGGCCAGATTTGCAAAGGGGAGCAAGGAGCTCTGTGTTAGAGAGATGCCTCTGACACATAGGAAGAGGCCATTGTGTCTAAAAGGTTGTGTTCAACATATGTGTCTACCCCCGTCATATGATTGTGTCTAAAACAGTTCTGACTTTTCACCAGTATGCATTTTTTCTATTACTTTCAGATAATAGTTTTCTAATTAGTAAAGGGCCTTTCTAACAGAAAAGAGAAAGATCCCTTCGGGCCATATGGGAAAGGCCAAGGCATGAGCATAAGAACCAGGGCTAGGTCCTGGGATAAAGGCGTGGTTGGCAGTATTGGCTGAGGAATATGGGATTCAAGTAGAGACCAAGAAACCTGGAAAGAGGTGAGGACTCTGGATCCCTGACTGCCTGAGGAAGGGCCCTCTAGATAGGGGCCACTTTTTGGAGTTCAGGACATGTCAAGGCTTCCAACTTCCTACCTTGGCAGTTGGGCATTGATTTGGGAGTCCCTTTCTATCTGGCTCCAGATGTCCCTCCTTTGAGAGGTGCTTTGATTGACCTCCTCTCCACTGGCCTCTTAACATCCTTTGCTCATGCTATTTCTTCCTATAGAAGAATTACAATCCCAACAGCTGCTTGTGGACTGCTTTCTGTGTGCTCAGCACTCGACCTGTGTGTTCTTGTTGACCCCTGACCACCCTAGATGGTAGGCATTTTCATCATTCCCACTTTGCAGAAGGGGACATTGAGGCCCAGAGAATGAAAGTGACTTGCCCAATGTTACTAGCCAGTGAACAGCAGAGCCAGGACTGCTATTCAAGCTCAATGATTCTGGTTGGCCTGTTTCATTGGTTCAGCTCATAAATGTTTGTCAAGAACCCACTGCTGTGAGTCAAGTTCTGTTGGAGATGCTTGGGAAACTTCACTGCCTCAGTGCAAGGGGCTCAAATCCTAGCTGTGCTGTGGATTCACTGTGACAGTATAGGCAGGGAGCTCTGCCTCTCTGAGCCTTGGCTTCCTTCTCTGGGCCATAAGCACTACCTCACTTGAGTCAGTGAAATAGGAAATGCAAAAATGCAGTGTTACCTGACAAATGGTCATGCCCTTCCCTCTTGCTCTTCTCATTTCTGAGTCTTGCCCATCCTCTGGGTTCCAGGTCTTTTGAGCTTTTGTATTGATATAACATTTTTCACAAAGCACTGTCATATTCATTGTCTATTTGGATCCTCATCACTGCTTTGTAAGGGAGGAATTATTATCTTGATTTTATAGAAGTGGAAACTGAGGCTTAGAAGACTCAAGTACTCTGCCTTGAGTGCTTCTCTCCATCAAGGATCCATTCAAGTCATGCATTCCACATGTCTCTTGAGCACTCGCTATGTGCCAGGCACTTGTTGGGAACAAAACCAGCACAGCATACTTTCATGGAGTTGACAAACTAGGGGGATACAGATCTTTAAGTGTAAATATCAAATACAAAATCAGCCATTGTGATACATTCCCCCAAAGAATGACTAGAATAGAGACCAGGAGAGAAAGAGCAAGACATTTAAGCTGAACCTTGACAGTTGAGTAGAATTTAACCAGGCAAAAAGCACAGGAAGAGCATCCCAGGGAGAGGGAATGGCACTTGCAAAAGGCCTGGGCTTTACAAAGAGCTTGATTTGAGGAACAGAGAGGAGGCAGTGTGACTTGGAACAGGGTAGGTGAAGGAGCGAGTGATGGGGAAGAGATGGAAAGTGTTGGCAGGGGCCGGACCACACAGGACTTTGTTGGCTAGTTTAAGGGGTTGGTTTTATTCTCAAATGCATGGAAAACTCCTGGAGAGTCTTAAGCCAGGGAGTGACACCAGGTTAAGTTTTAGAAAGACCTCTGGGTGTCAGGAGAGATGGGACAGGCATGAAAGCAGGGATACCTGCAGGAAGGAGTCCACTGAAGTCACTCAGGCCAGAGGTGGTGGTGGCCTGGACTGCAGTGGGAAGGTAATGGAGGAAACAGAGAGCACTTTTGGAATTGGTGACAATATTGAGGCTCAAAGAAGTGGAGAGCAGAGCAAGGTTCTGACCTCATACCACCTGAGCTTTTCCTGTTACAGGTGCTACCTTTTCTCTAGGGGGCTGATGGAGGCCTGTGGGGATCAGGGTCCTGGGTTGCATCTATTTGGTGTTCTCCTTGCAAACAACAAAATGCCTGGTCAGCACTGAGAAGTTTGTTGCCAGATCAAGGTCTTGCACGGAGGTGAGAGGCCTTCCCTTAGCAGACTCCATGGAGGAGGTAAGCTCTGAGCAAGGTGGTGTAGGGAGTGAGCAAACCTAAAGATGTTGGCTCTCATAATGGCTGGACTTTCTGTGTGAGCTTGGAGAACCTGCGATGATCCCATAAAGTGTGGGTTGGGAATACTGTTCAGTCTGTGTCCAAGAGTTGTTGTAACTCAAAGTGGGCAAGTAACATGAAGGCTTAGTGAACAATTCATATTGACAGAAGGCCATAACTGGGGACAGAGATGGGAGACATCTGGGTGTCTCAGATGGCAAAAGCCCAAATCTGGGTCCAGTGTTTCCTGCTGAGTCAATGGGAAGAGATGGGCAAGGGTTTGAGGGAGAGGAAGGGACAGTGGATGGTAACGTGGATTTTGGAGTCCAGCTGCCCAAGTGCCAATCCTGATTCCGTCTGTGTGACCCCAGGCTAATGATTTAACCTTGATGAGCATCAGTTTATTCATCTGTAAAATGGAGATGTTAACAGTGCTTTTACTGTAGAGTATTGAGAAGACTCCTACTAAAAGGTTCAGCGCTTCTCCTTTAACTATTCTGAAGCAGAACTCTTGATTCCCTGTCCCCAGGCTTCTCCAGGAGCTTGCGTTCATCTCAGTAAGTGGTTGTCACACCAAAAACCTAGACAACTTTCTTGATCCCTCCCTTCTCTTCAAATGTCCAGAGTTCAGAGTTTGCTTCAATGATGACAGGACTAAGTCTCATATGATCTCAGCCAACCCAGTTTTATTAAGTTCCTCTGATAAATGTTTATGGAGCACTTTCTGTAGGTATGACCCTCTGCAGAAGCTGCTCAGAGTCCACACAGTTCCGGAAGAGGCATAGATAGGTTGAGCAGATTGCTTGAAGTCACACAGCAAGTACTCAACAGGCTTTACAGAGCTGAGAGAGGTCCAGGCAACTTCTAATTCTTGAGCCTCCTAGTATACTAAGAATGAAGGAACATTGAAATTGAGTCACAGACTTGTGCTTTTAGCAATGACAACAGCAAAATGCCACATGAACTGATATTTATAAGGGCATTTCAGGATTTCTTAAAACAAAACTCATAGTGTCGTCCAGGTGGTGTGGTCTGGCAGTGGCAATCAATTGTAAAGTCAAAAATGCCCATCTTGTTTTAATCAGGAACGTGATACATGGATCAAGTGACACGCCTGCCCAGGCTATGCCTAGCCTTGCAGCTGAGACCTAACCACCTATTTGTGTGACTCCAAAGTTGACACTTTTTCAGTCATCCTCAGTTGCTTTTGCAGAGATGCAAGAGGCCCAGGACCTAATAGGCTTTTGAAGGAGAGAAACATGCTTGCAATCAGTGTAACACAGGCAGCATGGCCTATTGGCAAGGGGGCAAGTCCTTGCCCACTCTGACCCACCTTGGGGTGCTCCTCTGAAAAAGGGGTGTGTAATAACAGCACCTGCTTTAGTGGATTGTTGGGAAGATGCCAAAAGATGATGCAAAAATAGCATGTAGCATATGTCTACACAGCACAGGTGCCATGTGGCTGCTCTTATTACTTATTACAATAATGGGATGGTCCAGGGGCTGGAGGCATAGAGCTTAGAACTCCATGGGGGCATGGATAAAGCTGACCCACCCAGTGTCCCCAGCTCTTGTCAGCACAGTGGGCTCTCCCTGAAGGTGTAGAAATTAATTATATGTAAGAGGCTCATGCCTAGACTGAGTGAGGTTGGGAGCACCAGGAGAGGACAGGGGAGACTAGTGGAGGGCCTGGCCTTTGCCTTCTTCTCCGCTTCCTCATGAGGCCAGGTGGGCACTCCCATTAGCTCCCTTTTTCAGGGTGTGGAGGTCATTGTCCCTTTGCCAGCTTCTTCTTCAGCAAATAAACACCAAATACCTCCTGTAGGTATTTGCAGGTGCTAGAGACTCAGTGTGAACTGGATGGACACAAGTTAGTGTGATTATTGTCATGGTCCTAAGCTGAGTGTTGAGTTAACATTAATACATTATTTTAAACATAAGTAAAATAAATAAGTGAATGAATAAAGAAAGAGGGCTCTGCTCAACTCAGGGATGGGAGTATGCCATGAACCAAAGGTTATGATTAATCCAGTTTTGAGCACCTGAGGTCTTTTTAAAAGAGATGATAAAATGTAAAGGACCCACATGCTCCCTGTCCTCCTGGCATTAACATTCAAGTGGGGGGAAAGAGAGGTAATAAACAAGCACATAACATACGAGAACTTCAATGTTAGAAGAAAGTGCAAACTTTCTTAAGGACAAAGGAAAGAGAGTGATGAGAAGGGCCATTTGAGGTAGGATGATAAAAAAACTTCTCTGTGGAGGGGTTATTTAAGTGGTATCTTGGAATAAGGGAATGAGCCATGGGAACATCTGAGAAAAGATTGCACCCAGCAGGAGGAAGAGCAAGAACAAAGGTCCTGCGGCAAAGAAGAGTTCGAGCTTGGGTTCCAGCACAGAGGAAGTGAGTGAAGGGGGTCGGGGAGAGTGATGGAACAACAGCAGAGGCAGGCAGAGTCCCCTTCAGGATAAGAAGTCAAAGCTGGCTTGCTCAGCCAGCGTCTCCCATGGCCTGCTAGGTTTAGGTTGTTAGCACCCTGGACAGCGGCCTCAGCCCCTTAGAGCGCTTGCAGCAGTGGGGCACACCCTACCAAACACACGCTTCTATTGTCTGTTTCTGGGCAATAAAATGGGGGTGGGAGGACAGATGACAGTGCAGTATGATTGGCCCTGCCTGTAGGGAGCGCAGTCACTGGACGAGACACAAACCTACAGTTTGATGAGTCTTGATTGAGCAAATAAACATCTGTGTGTTCGCCACTTGAGTGGAGATGTAGAAGGCAACCAGCATCCAGAAGCCCCACCCCTGTGTGTCCCTTCCCAAACATATCCCTCCTTCCCTTCTGGAGGTAACCATGATCTTCACTTTTTAGATAATCCTTTCTTTGCTTTTCTGCCTGTGTGTCATTTAATATATTCTAATTCTAATTTTAAAAAATGAATACAATCTCATTATAAAAACTAAAATAATTACAGAAAAGATTAAGATCCCTTCAAGTCCCCTCCGCTCTTCCAGTCCTGGTCCCCTATCAAAGGTTAATTATCATTAGTTAATTAAGTACCATTCAACCTTTTTCTTTGCACTTGTTCAATACCTGTGCACCCACAGGAAATGTGTAGTTTTTTTGTTTTGTTTTGTTTTGAGTTGGCGTCTCACTCTGTTGTCCAGGCTGGAGTGGAGTGGCACACTCACAGCCACCCCAGCGTCAACCTGCTGGGCTCCGGCGATCCTTCCGCTTCAGGCTTCCAAGTAGCTGGAACTACAGGCACATGCCACTGCTCCTGGCTAATTAAAAAAAAAAAAATTATTGTAGAGACAAGATCTCGCCAAGCTGCCTGGGCTGGTCTTGAATGCATGGGTTCAGGCAATCCACTCACCTCGGCTTCCCAAAGTGCTGGGATTACAGGCTGAGCCACTGAGCCCAGCCAGGAAATGTATAATTTTAAAGCGTGTTTTACATAAATGATAGCCTATGTATAAATCACTCTGCAACTTGCTTTTTCACTCGGCAGTGTCTTGGAGAACTTTCCATGTCCCTATCCATAGATCCATTGCATTGTCTTTCATGACTACATAGTATGCCTGAGTATGAATATACTATAATTTACTTAGCTACTATCCTTTGGGTGACACCTAGATTGTTTCTGATTTTTCTTAATTTCAAACCTTGTAGTATAGTGAGCACCTTTGTGTTTGGGGCATGATGGCAAGTATTAAAGATTAACAAAGTTCTTTTCAGTCCATGTTACTGCCACATTTCACAGGTGAGGAGCCTGAGAGAGCTTAGAGAGAGAAGTCACCTGCCCAGGGTCACATAGCAAATTAGTGAAGAAACCAGATTTTCATCTGTTTGACTCCCAAATTAGTCATTATGTATGCTTGTACAGATAATTACAGTCTGTGGGGCAGATGTCCCAATCAACAAACATTCCTAGAGCCCTGGCTATATTCAGGCCCAGTGTGGGGCTCCGACTCTACGAGAATGTATCAAACCCAGCCCTGACCTCAAAGAACTCACAGTCTGCAGGGGACAGCCTCATTGGGAAGTAATTCAATGCAGTATGGTTAGTGCTAAAGCCCAGGGATGCCGCCTGGAGCTGTGGGAAGACTGAGGTCATTACTATGAATTGGGCCTCCTATGGAGTCAGGGAAGGCTTCCAGAGAGAAGAGATTTAAGCAGAGTCAAAGGAGGAGTTCAGGTTTGGGTTGCAGGAACAGAAAGCCAGCCAGCATGGAGGAAGTAAGCGAAGGGGTCCCAGGAGAGTGATAGGAGAGCAGTAGGGGCCCCTTCAGGATGAGGTGTTGAAGCTTACTTGCTTGGCCAACCTCCCCTGTTGCCTCCCAGGCTTGGATCATTAGTACTCTAAACAGCAGCAGAATTTATGGCAGACAAAGCAGGCGTGGGGGATTGGGCACACAGGGGAACCCAAGTTATTGAACGGAAGAGAAAAGTGAGCTCTGGGGGCGAGGTCGCTGGAGAGGATGATAGCACTATATCCACTTGGGTTTGGAGAACCCTCCTTGGACTTCATTCAGTGGGCCATGGGAGTCTGGAGGGATTTACTCATTCAACAAATAGGGTTGGAGCACCTGCTATATATGCCAGGCACTGATAAAGTGTCAAGAATACCACAGTGAACAAGACAGAAAAGGACACCTGCTTTCAGAGAGTTTTCCCCTCATTTTAAAAGGAAAAAGAAATAGTAAAGTGAACTGAAGTGACTTAAATATAAAGTGCTCTGAAGAAAGTAAGACTGGGTAAGGGAGTAGAGTGTGACTGGGGAGGGTCTCTCTGAGGAGTGGCCTCTGAGCTGAGTCCTGAAGGATGAGAAAAAGGGGAAGAGGTAGGAAACAGCATTCAAGAAGATCTGCAAGGTTGAAGGTCCCAAGGTGAACAGACTTGGCTTGCTCCAGTGTGACTGGAGTGTGGTGCTCTCATGGGCTTCAGGGAGGTCCTGCAGGGGCCTGGAAGCCATGGTAAGGCAATTGGGTTTGTCCTGAGGCAGCGGGGTGAGAGGGCTCCAGACCAAGGCTGTGGACCCTTGCTTTTCAGCCTTTGGACAGCTCCCTGCACTGGAGACGGGTGGCCAGCGAGTCTGCGGAGTCAGTGCTGGAGGAAGTCACAGCTGGAGCAGAGCATGAAGCGCACACGGGCTGTGGAAACCCTGGGCTCAGCAGCGGATGGCTGTGAGCTCCTGGGTCAAGGTCAGAGCCTTATTGGAAAAGGCTTAGAGCCAGGTGCCTGCTCCCATGGCTCATCTGGAGACCCTAGTGAGCATATGGCAACGGATGCCAAGGACCCTGTTCTTGGGGAATCTACAGCCTTGGAGAGACATGCACAAGTCAGGATGAGGAGCAGTGAGATCAACACAGCAGCTGAAGCATAAGTTTTGGGATTAGCAAGATTCTGGGTTTGCCCCAGCCTGGCTGTGTGTCTGTGGGCCTCAGTGTCCTCATCTTTAAAGTAGGGATTGTAACAGTACCTGCATCACAAGATGGCAGTGAGTAGTCAGTGGAATGCTGAGTGTATTTGGCCAAGGCCTCCTTACAGGAGGTCTGATATACATTATCTCTCTCTCTAATTATCCTACAGCTAGTTGATCCATCAGTCCATCAGTCCACTTTACCTGTTCTTGTTTCTTTCAAGCCAAATAATGTTAGAGCTGTGCTTCTCCAGTCCACCTACCACTGAAAGATGGGGAAACTGAGGCCCAGAGAATACAGGGGAATGACCCTAAGTCACTAGAGGGCCTATTTCAAAACAGGGACTTCGTTCATCTTCTAACTCTTATATTCTTTGAGCCACACCACCATGCTCCCCTTCTTACACAAGGCAAACTGGAAATTCTGGTGGATTTGGAAAACTGGTGGTGATGGGGAGGGTATGATGAGGAGTGTTTGTGTCAATGTTAACTTATTAAGTATCTGCTGGTTTCCTGGTCCATAGACTTTGCTGATTCCAGGATGCTTGTTCCTGATCTTTTCCCCAGCACTGACCCAAGTGTGTTCCCCCAAATTTGCTTCCCTTCCCACTGTCCATCAGTAGTGGCCTCTGTATCTACCCAGCAACCCTATCCCAGTGCTCACTTCCTGTCTCCTACTCCCATAGACTCTAGCTTTAATGTGTGCCCTTATTTTCATCTTCATGGCCCTGTCCTCCCCTGCTGCCTGGACCATTGTCCCAGTCTCCCCACTGATCATCCTGCCTTCAGGTTCCATGTCAACAGCCTGTTCCTACACCTGTCCCCAGTGAACCTTTCTTACATAGAATCTCCCTACTCAGAAGCCTTCCACCTACAACATCAAATTCAACCTCAAGGCACATACCTTGTCCTGCCCTGATCTTTCACATCTGAGCTTAAGCTTGTCCACCTACCCTAATCTTCCTATGGCAGGAAAGATACTTCTGTGTACCTGGTCCTCATCCTTGACACCTGCCTCTCCCCCATACGTCACATTCAGCCAATTACCAAATAATACTTCATCTACTCCCAAAATTGCTTCCAGGGACATCTGCTTCTCTCCCACTGCTACCACTCTGGTCCTGCCACCATCACCTCCCATGTAGATACCATGTCACCTTCTTCATATACTCTATATGAAGTATACTCTAGCCCTTCACTACAGCTTCCACAGCAGCAGGAACCATCATTAAAATGCTTGTAGAACCATGTCACTCCCCTGCAAAACCCTGTGTGGTCTGGCCCTGGCCGCCTTGCCACCTCTCCAGCTTGTTTACTCTGCTCCAGCAGTATTAGCCTCCTTTCTGCTCCTGGACTTGCCATGTTGCTTGCTGCCACGGGGCCATCGCCTCCTCTGTTCCCATTACCTGGAGTGCCTTTCCCCTCATTCTCTGCGTCATGAATGCTGTGTCCAGTTGCTATGTAAATGCCACTTCCTCAGGACAGTTTTCTGCAACACACCACCCTCCATCTTACGTTAGGTAACCTCTTCTACCTACTCTTGAAAGCACCTTTCCCAGCTCAAAATTATGTATTTTATGGCTTTTAAAGATTATTTCTCCCCCAGAAGACTATAAGCTCTATGGAGGGAGAAAGAATGCCTTATTTTGCGTTTACCACTGTATTCTCTGAGCTTAGCAATGGCTTGGCACATAGCATTTGTTGGATATTTACTGAGTGATGGATTACCAGGGTATTTTTGTCTGCTCCTGTCTTCCCCCCAGACCGTGAGCTCTTTGAGGGCAAGTTTCAGATCTGGGTCATCTCTGGGTCCTTAGGTCCCAGCACAGGCTTAGCACCAAGGAAATGTTTGAATTGAAGGAAATAGCGAGGGTTGGCCCACCTCCAGTCAGGAACTGATGGGACCAGGAGTCCAATGCATCGCTGAATATCAAGAAGCAGGCTTGTGGTTGTGGAAGTGGGGCTGTGAGCTGCTGGGGTGGGGGATTACACTGTTCCTGAGTGGGCAAGGAGTGGCTATTCCTGCTGTTCCCCTGGAGGATGGGAGCATTTCAAAACTTCAAGAAGGAAGGCCACAGCAAGCTGTGGAGAGTTTGAATCCTGACTCTACCACTCATATACTGCATGACTTGGGGTAGGTGACCTCATGCTTCTGAGGCCAATTAATCAGTAAAATGAGGATGGTAGCAGACCTTGCCTTCTCAGTCTGTCATGAAGATTTAGAACTAATAGCACAGAATAAACAGCAATGCTGTTGCTGCTGCTGCTGCTGCTAATGATTGAAGAAGAAGAAGAAATATTTTAAGTCCCTAGATGCTGTATGCTCCTAAACAGAACTTGACTTTGACTTAGTACTGCTGGAGAAGCAGTTGGAGCACTTCAGATCTGGGGCGTGGGGCTGGGGGGAGACTGAGACAGTTGTGTAAACAGGAAATAGGCTTGAGCCCAGAAACCAGGAAAGTAGGCAGGAGGTGGACAGGCAGTGTCCAGGGCAGGCAAGGGCTGAGACTGGGCATGGTTTGCACGGATCTGAGGCCCACTGGGGGACCACATGGCCCTGCAGCAGGACTAGCCACACATTCCTTTGTCTGTGTTTATCCGCCTATCTTCCTGTTTCCCTGCCTGTTCGGGTCCCAAAGCTAACTTTCCCTATCCCCAGAGACTGCCCCTGGCCTGGGCTCTGCTGAAGGCCCATGTGCTTAGATGTAGAAGAGAGGCCGGGCAGAGGGAGATTGATGTCAATGAATCTCGGAACCAAGTTCATCTCCTGGCCCAGCCGTCGTTGACTCACAGTGTGGCCTGTGACTTGGGCTCCTTATTTTCTGCCAAGCTATGAGTCTGAGTGGCCTCTCTGGGCTCCCACATTCTACAGCCCTACAGATGAGGGCAGCACCTGTGGGGAAAGAACCCTTGGGTTCCCATGTACAGCAGGAATGAGGCTGGGAGCTGAATGGAGAGATCGTCAAAGACAGCAGGAGTCCGGAGAGAGGCTGGGGAACTGAACCACAGGGAGGGTCCCCAGGGGTGACCATAGAAAGAGGCCATGCCTGGGGGGCCCTGAGGGGTGAAGAATCTCACTCTGCTGTCCCCGGTGGGCCGGCTGCTCCCCCCACTGCTCCCCGCCAGGCCCCCGGGGGACCTCGCTCTAATAATGTATTTGATCGACTCGCCGGCCGCGTACAAGCGATTATTGTCTTGTCGGGAGTCAAACGTATCGATCCGGCGAGAAATATGAGCGGAGCAATGGGGCCCGCGTGTCAGTTACCAGCCCCGCTGGCCCTGGGGAGCCCCCTACGTCTCCTTTAATTACCGCTCAGCCCTGAGCCCAGCCTGGCCTCCCCTGTGCTGCCTCCCTCCCAGGCTCCCTGCACCTCGAGCGGCCCCCACTGCTCCCCAGCTCCCATGCCCTACCTGCCTTGCTCAGCATGGCTTGAGGCTTCTTCTCTGGCAACGAGGCCACTATCTCCCCCTGCCTGGACCTCCCCTTTCCCAGCTGCCAGGCCCTGCCCACCCAGTGTGCTCCAAACTCTGCCCCTTCATTCTCTCTTGGGCAGACCCATCCTCCTTCAAGATCTCCTCCCTCAGGCCTGGGACTCAGCTCTGGTCTGAGGCAATAATAGTGGAACCAGCATGGAAGGCAAGAGGCATGGGTGATTTCATCCTTGGGGAGCAGATATGGCCTTCCCCAGTGCTGCACTCAGCTGCAGCCCTGGCAGCACTGGAAGTGGGCGGTGCTTCTCTCCTTGCTCACCTTAAGGGACTGGCATGGGGTCATGTTCAGAAGCATGCTCCTGACTTAGATGATGTTTACTATGTCCTGGGTGGAACAGAGGGGTGACTGGTGGGGTTTTGGCCATCCATAATATACTATGACCCCCATTTCCAAGCCCCAAAACATAAAACTTAAATGAAATCAGAGCTTACTGGGCAATGCAGCTTTAAGACAAGACTCCAGTACCCCACTGCCACCAGACTGCTGTCAGGAAGACCCTCATGTATAGAAATTCGCAGCCAGCTGCTGTGTGGTCTGTGGATCTCCTCTGCGAAATGTCTTTACCGCATGGGACGCCGCGGAGTGTAGATGCCTGGAAACTGTCCCTTCTGTGTACAGATGTGAGAACTACTGGCCATTCCTGTTGTGCCCACCTGCCTGCCTGGGCATGTCTGGGTGCACAGGGCATGTATGCAGACACAGGAGGGCACTCATGCAGTTCTGCCTGTGTATTATTCCCTTTGCGAAGTGTGCCTATGTGTGTGGTTACAAACAGCCAGTAAGCATGCCCAGGCACATGTGTAGATGTGCCCTTGTGCCCATGGGTCTCCATGAGATAGTAGGGTGGGGAGTGACCATGGTCACTAGGGAGGGTCGTGTTGGGGGCCTGTGCACATAGAGATGTGTTCATGTGAGTCTGTACGTGCACACGTTTTGTGTGTGTGAAGTGCTGGGGTCCATGTGTGGAAATATTTGAATATATGTGTGTGCCTAGGTGAGTCCTGGCGTCCGCGTGTGCAGTGTGGTTTGGGCCCCCCCACCCCCAGCGTGGGGCGCAGCGTGTCTTGCGGAGACCCGGCCCGGCGGGCAGGGAGGCTGTTTGGAGGCGCCAGGCGACTCTGCAGCCGGGGACCCTAGGCACCGAAAGGAGGAAGAGGGCAGCGGGCTCGGGCGCGCCTTTGTCTGAGCCTCGGTGAGCGGGGAGTCCTGCGCCTTTGTGTGACCCTCGCAGGTGTGCGCGCGGGGGCGGGAGCGGGGCGGGGAGGGGAGCCGAGAGAAGGAAGGGCCTCCCTCCCCTGCAGCCAGCCCCGCCCTCCGGCCCATTGGCTTGGCACTGCCGCCCTCTGGTGAGCACGGAGGGAAGCGCTGGACTGGGAGCATCGCCGCGCGAAAGGCCAGTAGGCAGCTAGGGGATTCGGTGCTTCCCTCTGCAGGAGCAGCCTCTGGCACCCCCATTTGCCCGACAGACTTTTTGCTGCCCCGTGCCAAGGCTCCGACCCCACTTATCTCATTGCCACTGCCCACGGGCATCGCTTTTTTTCAATGGTGGCACTGGACACCTCACCTGTATACAGGTGCAGGGCTTGGTCCTCTGCATCCTGCCATGCTTTTTGGCGTCATCGCTTCTTGGCTCTGGGCCCTTGGGAAAGCTACTGTTTACCTCTCTGATACTCAGTCTTTTCATCTGTAAAATGGGGCAAATAACAGTGGCCAACTCTAGACATGACACCTGTCAAGTGTGAGGTGCAGGGCCGGGCATTAGGAAAACTCTCCCGCCAGTGAGCTGGCAGCTAGTGTTTTATTGTTACTGTTGTGGACCCACCTTCTCTCCTAGACCCACTTGCCCTGTTCCAGATGTGTTTGCCTCCCTTTTGGATGCAGCAGAAGCGGGGGCGACTGTTGTAGACACCTCCTGGGATCGAAGTTGTAGGAGTCAGCCCTTCCAGCCTGCATGTCCTCTACCCGACTAACCCTCACCCCCTCAACACAAACAATTTGGGGTGAGTTGGGCTGCTGGGGCGGGTCTGTGGGTCAGAGTATTTTCCCTTCTGTAGGGGGCGGACGGGCCCTGTGGTTTCCTCCCTGGGTGACTTCCGGCAGGGAGAGCTCGGCCCCCAGAGAGGGCGGGGAGATGACACAATTGTTCCCCCAACCCTGGCGGGGAGGGCAGTATGGTTCACTCCAGCATGGGGGCTCCAGGTAAGGGGGCTTGTGCCTGCGGCACTGATGGGGGGATAGGCAGCACATTTGAGTTTGGGCCCTCCCTGTCCCTCCTCCTCAGCTCTCTACATTGTCCATCTCCTCTGGGTCTAGCAGCTCCCTTTTTCTCCCATGATGAGTCCCTCCTCCCCTTCCATGTCAGGCACTGGGGCTTCCAGCCTCCTCTCCCCATCTCTGTTGCCCTGTTCTGAGGGGTCTGGGAGAGGGAGGGAGGGAAGGAGCCCTCCCTTGGTAGTTGGTAGTGATCCCTTTATGTGGAGAACCATTGGGATGGGTGACATGGGTGATCCTTGGATGGAGGCTGCAAAGGGGCTAGAGCGCTAAGTTGCTGGACTTGGGGGTGTCAGTCTGCTTTTGAGTGTATGTGTCATGTGTGCATGAGTGCACAGTAATTCTGCGTTCTCCGATTGTTACTGTCTTGTGTTTGTGTATAAGTGAGTGAGGGGGGCTGTTGTCTGGGGCTTCATAGAGGTAGCCTTGGCAATGAGTTCTTGGCTCACTTCCTCACTACATTTTCCTCAGATGTCACCTCCTCAGGGCAGCCTTCCCTGACCTCCCCATCTAAACTCGCACCGATCCTGTCACTCTGAGCCCCCCTCACCCTGCTTTATCTTTTCTTCATGGTACTTGCCACTTGCCAGAAACTTCATTACGTGTTTGTGTGCTTATTAAATGCCTCCTCCACCAAATGTCAGTTGACTGAGTGAACATTGTGTGTCAGACACACAAGGTGATTTAGATTTACTGACTCAATTAGTATAATATATATATCTCTACATAGTGATAGTTATCACTCAGCAATGTTGATGGGAGCCTTAAATGAGGTGATATGTGTAACATGCTTAAGTGCAGTGCCTGGAGCAAGGCAAGTACTCAGTCTTCATGACTGTTTCCTTCTGTACAGCATGACCATGGGCATGATTCTCAGTTTGGTGTGTGCCATCCTATGTGTGTCACTGTGTGCGGGCATCCCTGTGTCCTCCATCTAGTATATATGTATTCAACTGTTCTGTCCTAGGTATTGGAGATATAACGGAAAGAGACAGCTTCAGGACTACCCTCCCAGAGCTTCCAATTTTAGTGGAGAACACAGACCTGTCACTAATGACAGCACAGAGTAGTCAGGGCTAGGATGGGAGACAGAGGGATCAGAGCAGGGGTGGAGGAGGTTTAGGGGATTGTAGGAGCCCAGAAGACATCGAATTCAGTTTGTGGGGTGTCAGAGAGGGCTTCCTGGAGAAAGGGGATGTCTGAGCTGGAATGTGAAGGATGAATGGGTGTGTGCAAGGCAGAGAAAGTGACAGAGGGGGTTGGGGAGAAAGGAAGATTATTTGCAGGATAGCGTATATGTTTGTGTGTGCGTGCCTTTGTGTGTGCGTGCCCACATACAATGTAAATGCAGAGATCCAGGGTGTTTGTACACACATGGTATCTGCTCTACCACTGACTTGTCCATGGTCCGGGGTCAAAAGGGGACCTCACAGGGGCTGGACAGTAGGTTAAACCCTTGACTTGGGATTTCTCACAGAAAAGTCCTGGAAAAGACTGGCCTGAGTTTTCCCTGCCTGGACATGAATTAGTACATTGTCTGGCCTTGGGCAGATCATTTGCCCTGCCTGGTCTGTGAGCTGGGTTCAGAGGTCTGCCCTGGCCATCTCCCAGGATGATATGACTCTAGATGTGTGAGTGTATCCATTTGACTGGCTGTACATGACTCAGTGTGAGGATATGTACATGTCTGTGAGTGGCTCTAGGTATGTGCACATGTACACTTCTGTGTTTCTGTCTGGGTGTGTGAGGATGTGCACTTCTGTGGGTTTCTGTGTGTAACTCTGAGCGTGTGAGGGTGTACATTTTTGTGTGTATCTGGCTAGATGACTATGTGTCGCTCTGTGTGAGGGTGTGTGTGAGTGCATATATGTGCGCACACATCTGGGTGTATATTTTGTATATATGCCTGTGGCATCACATCTGGGCGTGTGTTTTTATCTGTGAAACTGTGCACATTCCTGTCTGAAATCTGTGCACACCCAATTGTGTGTGTAGGCTGGGCCCTGCCTGACTATGACTGTGGTGTGTGTGCTGGGTGGCAGGTCTTGCCTATAGTAAGCACAGCTGTGGGGCCACCTCTCTTGTTGTGTCTGATGCCCGTATCTCCATCCCTCCCTCCTGACAGCTAAGAAGTGTTCACTCCCTTGAGGCCACCCAGGGACAGCTGTGAGGTTGGGGGGATGTGAGGTGCTGCTTCTGGGATGGCTGAGGACTGAGCCAGGTGTGTCATAGAGGTTCCCAGCAGCACCACCCTGCCCACAGGGGCACCCAGGCCACAGCCTTGATTGAGGTGGGCTGTGGAGACAGGGGACCCAAGGGACAGGCCAAGCGGGGCCAGGAGGGGTGAGGGGCAGTCCTTGGGCCCTCTATATTTAGTCCCATTTTCGGTAAGTGCTAACGAGAAGCTGGCCTAAGTCTGCTAAAACTGGTTGGGGGAAATGCAGAGGAGAAGTGAAAGTCCGGGGAGGGAGGGGAAGGGAGGGCCGAGGGGACCCAAGTCCCACGCCTAGGGCAGTCAGGCAAGATAATGTGAGCTCAGGCAGCCCTGGGTGGGTCTGACCCGAGGATGGTGGGATTCAGGGAGCAACACGGTCCCAAGGGGTCTGGTAGGGTTATACATTGCTTTTCTCTGCCAGTTCCCCTAATAAGTTATAGACTACCTGAGATGGGAGGTGGAAATGACCACAAATAACTAACTTCTTTTGTGTGAGTGAAGCTTTGAGAGGGGCTTCTGAGGGTGCAAGGGAGCTGGAACACATTAGAATAACCTGGATGAGCTTTTAAAAATCTGAATGCCTGCCGGGCGTGGTGACTCAAGCCCGTAATCCCAGCACTTTGGGAGGCTGAGGCGAGAGGATTGCCTGAACTCAGGGGTTCAAGACCAGCCTGGGCAACTTGGCGACACCTCGTCTCTCCAATAAATCAAAAAGTTATCCGGGCGTGGTAGCACGTGCCTGTAGTTCCAGCTGCTTGGAAGGCTGAAGCAGAAGGGTCACCTGAACCCAGCAGGTCGAGGCCGTGGTGGCCTGGGCTACAGAGAGAGAGACTCCTACTAAAAAAAAAAAAATCTGGGTGCCCAAGTTATACCCTGAAATCAGAGGGTCTGGGGTGGAACTAGGCATCAGTATTTTTGTAGAGTCAAGATATGGGCATTAGGTATCCCTACCTGGACTGACACTGAGGAAGCAGAACCTTGTTGCAGACCCTCCAAGTCCATGGTTGCCAGTGCTCTAGAGTCCCTGTTGAGGCGTCATTTGGCTTTTGGTCTCTGGTGGAAATGGAGCCCCCTATTCATTCTTCATTTGACCCTTTTCCCGGATTGAGCTCTGATAGAGGAGGAGGAAACATCAAGAGATACCTAGGTAAAGAATGGCATTTGGGCATTTTGCTATGGATCAGCCAAGTGCTGGGTGGGGAGTGTGCAGGGCTGTGTGGAGTGGTTTTGAGAATTTGGGGAGAATAAAAGTGACAGGATGGTGTAAATTTCCCTTCAAACCACTTTTGTCTCTCTAGCTGCTATCCTCGCAGAGGGAAACCTTACCTTA
Source organism: Carlito syrichta (assembly GCF_000164805.1). NCBI lineage: Eukaryota > Metazoa > Chordata > Mammalia > Primates > Tarsiidae > Carlito > Carlito syrichta. The sequence goes on along the minus strand of NW_007253600.1, from coordinate 187,956 downwards.
AAAGTTTCAGTTTGATTATCATAATACTGTAAAAAAGGGATTGGCATTAGTGGGAAACTGCTGGGGGGTGGGATTAGCAGTTGAGGGAAACTGCCAGGAGAGGGAGGGGCACACCTCATCAACAAGGGTACTTTTGTAATGAATATTTGTATACCTAAACCTGAATTGTGCCTCACATCTTTAAAATAAAGAAAAAAAAGTTTCAGTTCAGGCCAGTTATGGTGTCTCAACCCTATAATCCCAGCACTTTGGGAGGCCAAAGCGAGAGCCCACGGGTTTGAGACCAGCCTGGGCAACATGGTGAAACCTCATCTCTACAATAAATCAAAAAATTAGGCTGGGCTTGGTGGCTCAGCCTGTAATCCCAGCACTTTGGGATGCCGAGTTGAGTGGATTGCCTGAGCCCGCGGGTTCAAGATCCACCTGGGCAACTTGGCGAGACCTCGTCTCTATAATAAATTTTTAAAAACTAGCTGGGTGTGGTAGTGTGCACCTGTAATTCCTGCTATTTGGAAGGCTGAGGCAGAAGGATCACCCAAGCCCAGCAGGTCGAGGCTGCGGTGGCTGGGACTGTGCCACTGCACTCCAGTCTGGACGACAGAGTGAGACTCCAACTCAAAAAATCGTA
>NW_007253600.1:179914-187264 GCF_000164805.1 Carlito syrichta | reverse complement strand
AAATTAGCCGGGCATGATAGCATGCACCCGTAGGTCCGGCTACTTGGAAGGATCGCCAGAGCCCAGTAGGTCAGTGCTGGGGTAGCTGTGAGCATGCCACTGCACTCCAGCCTGGGCTACGGAGTGAGACTCCAACTCAAAAAAAAGTTTCAGTTTGGCGGCTAGGCGTGGTGGCTAACGCCTATAATCCCAGCACTTTGGGAGGCTGAGGTGAGAGGATTGCCAGAGCTCACGGGTTCGAGACCAACCAGGGCAACTTGGTGAGACCTCATCTCTACAATAAATTTTTAAAAATTAGCTGGGTATTGTGGTACATGCCTGTAGTTCCAGCTACTTAGAAGGCTGAGGCAGAAGGATTGTCTGAGCCCAGCAGGTAGAGGCTGCAGTGACCATGAGCGTGCCATTGTACTCCAGCCTGGGTGACAGAGTAAGACTCCAACTCAAAAAAAAAAAGTTTCAGTTCAGGTTGCTTGGGGATGGGGGCTGCGGGATGAGGTGTTGGGTAACAGCAGAAATAGGGGCTTATTTTCAACTGAATTGGGCACTGGTGATTTGGGGGATTCTTTAATGCATTCATTCATTCCAAAGACAGTTAGAAGCCTGTGCAGTGATGTGATGACTTCAGTCTGGGCTCGCAAGGAGCCCACAGACAGGGGAGTGGGGATTGGGTCACTGCCCAGTATGGCCAGTCAGGGTGTGACAGAAGGGAGGGGGAACCCAGACAAGAGAGAGACACTAACCACCTGGGGAGTCAGGGAGGACTTCATAGAGGAGGTGACACGAACTGGGCCTTAAAGAGGAGCTGGAGTTTGCCAGTGGAGAAGGAAAGGGTCACCCAGGTGGGAGAGGAACAGAGCAAAGGCCTGAGGGAGGGAGATCAGGACCTTGGGGCCACTGTTATCCACTAGCCCACATGTCCTCTACTGGGCAGTGTTAGGAACCCTGAGACCAGACCTGCCTTTGAGGCGTTCCCAATTTGATATGATAGAATAGACATACTGGAAGCCAGCTGGCTGCAGCCTCTAGGCCAGTGACAGGGAGGTCCTGGAGCAGGGAGAGCTGGGAAGAGATCTCTGGCCAGGAGCTGGCGGCATGAGGGTGGTAGCTTCATAGAGGATGGAACTTGTGCTGGGTCCCAAAGGATGAGTATGAGGTCGCCAGATGGACAGAGTAGGGAACAGTGTTCCAGGCAGAAGGACCAACCCACACCAAGGCCTCAGGAAACATTAGTTAAATGGCAGGGAGGCAGCAGGACAGGGTCAGGAACGAGTAAGAGAGAGACAGAGTTGCAGGAAGGGACATTCAGTAAAGACTTATAACCCATTCTGGGCTGGTGATGCCGGGCACCCAGTAATGAGTCAAACCAGGTCTCCACCCTGGTCTGATGGGGCAAGAACCTGATGTAGACAGCTACAATCCTGGGAACTTGGGACTGGGACACCAGGAGGGCTGGGAATGTGGGAGACTGTATTCATTTTCTAGGCTCCTGTAACAAAGGACAACAGACTAGGTGGCTGAAATTACAGAAATGTATTTTCTTGCAATTCTAGAAGGTAGAAGTCAGAGATCAGGGTGTCAGTTGGTTGGTTGGTTTCTTTCTTGTCCTTGGCTTATAGATGGCTGTCCTCTCCTGTGTTTTCACATTGTCTTCCCTCTGTTCCTTTCTGTGTCCTAATTCCCACTTCTTATAAGGACAGTCAGATTGGATTAAGACCCATCCTGATTACCTCATTTTACCTTAATTGCGTCTTTAAAGACCTATCTCCAAATACAGTTATGTTCTGAGGTACCAAGTGTTAGGACTGTAACATGTGAGTTTTGGGAGACACAACTCAGTCCATAGCGTAGACAAGGATGAGTGTGGACTTCCTGGGTTGCCAGTGAGGTCAAAGGCTCCCCTGATCTTCCAGCAGGAGGGGCATTCACCAGCTAGGTAAGGAGTTTAGAGCCTTTGAGATCTGGACTCCCCATCAAGCAGAACTCCCACAACATGGTTGAAGAGCAGGATGTGTGAACAACAACAGACAAACAGAGGAGGGTAACAGGCCATACCTTGAAGGTCAGGCTGAGGAACCTGGACATTTTTGAGGAAGCAGGGAAGCATGGAAGGTTTTGGAGCCAGGGAGAGCTTGGTATAGGAAGGAGTGCTCTGGGGCAATGTGGAGCCCAACTGGAGGCAGGGGCCAGGAAAGGGGTAGGGGCCAGGAAAGGGGCTGGGGCTGCTAGGAGGGGCGGAATTAGAATTAGTGGTTGTCTAGAGTAGGTGAATTAGAGCTAGGATCAGGCCAAGATTCCTGCCTTTGCTGCCCCAGAGTCAGGAGAGGGCCTCATTGCTCTCCCTTTGCATCTTCCTATATCGTTCATGATCATTAGCCATTCGGTATCCCTTCCCCAGTGCCCAGAAACAGGACCTGAGTTCCTGTAGTGTCCTGGACACTTGCTCCCAACCCCCACCCTCAGCAGCCTGTGCCTTAATGCGACTGTGTGCTGGCTTGTATTTTTAGCTTTTAAATGTTTTCTTTTTTATTTTTTGAGTTGGAGTCTCACTCTGTCACCCAGACTGTAGTGCAGTGCAGTGGCCACTCCCGGCCACCACAGCCTCAACCTGCTGGGCTCCAGTGATCCTTCTGCTCAGCCTTCCAAGCAGCTGGAACTGCAGGCGTGCGCTACATGCCTGGCTCATTTTGATTTATTGTAGAGATGAGGTCTTGCTGCCCAGGCCGGTCTTGAACCCGCGGGTTCAGGCAATCCACTCACCTCAGCCTTCCAAAGCACAGGATTACAGGCTGAGCCACTGAGCCCGGCAAATGTTTTTTTTGTTGTTGTTAAAATATAACATATATATGGTAAAGTGCTCAGTTTTTAAGTATGCAGGTTGATGCATTTTTGCATGTGTATAGAACCGTGTAGCCACCAAACAGATCCTTTATTTATTTATTTATTTATTTTGAGTTGGAGTTTCACTCTGTCGCCCAGACTGGAGTACAGTGGCACGCTCCCGGCCACTGCAGCCTCGACCTGCTGGGCCCCGGCGATCCTTCCGCCTCATCCTTCCAAGTAGCCGAAATCACAGGCGCATACTACCATGCCCGGCTAATTTTTGATTTATTGTAGAGTCGAGGTCTCGTCAAGTTGCCTGGGTGGGTCTTGAACCATGGGCTCAGGCAATCCACTCACCTCGGCCCCCCAAAGTGCTGGGATTACAGGCTAAGCCACCGAGCCTAGCCCAAACAGATCCTTTCTAGCCCCCTTCCTCATACCCCTTCCTGGTCAATACCCCAAGGTACTCACTGATCTAACCTGGATTATCTGATATCAGCTTGCCTGTTTCTGAACTGCATGTGATTGGAATCATGACTGTATGTCCGCCTTTGTGTTTGGTGTGTTTCACTCGGCCTCATGTCTGTGAGACTCAGCAGTATGTGTGAAGCAGGAGTTTGCTCTTTTTTTCATTGTTGTGGAGTGTTTCATTGTATGGACACACCACATTTTGTTTATCTGTTGATCTGTTATGGGCCCTTGGATTGTTTCCAGTTTGGGGCTGTAATGAAAAGGCTGAGGAAACGTTTGTGCCCATGCCCTTTGATGGACAGGATATGTGTTTCTGTCTGCAGGATTCCCAGGAATGAATATACTACGTCATAGGGAGGCGACCTCTCTTCAGCTTTCTAAATAGTGCTTGTATCAATTTCACTCCCACCAGCAATGCATGACCTGTCTTTTTGATTAGGAATTTAAAACTCGAGCAGCATTTCATGTTGAATAATCCTCCACTGCAAAATTTCTTGACTTCTTTTTCACGTGCTGAATTCTTCCCATCCCTCAGTGTAGCTGCCTTCTTTAAATATCTTGGTGCAGAGCACACTAATGGATGGCTATCCTTTGTAGGGATGGGGTCATGGTTTAGGTGGAGATTCTGGAGTGAGTTGTATAGGAGATAGTTTGGGTCACAGGCATGGGAATGAGTAAGGTCTCAGGATAGTTGGAACTCAAGGCCAGATGAAAGACTTGGACCATCTGGGCACAAGTTGGAATTTAGAGCAAGAGGACTAAAAACAGGTCGGGTGGAAGCCCAGATGTGTTCTGGAATCTAGGACCAGGAAGGATTAGGATCAGTATGAAGATAAGCTTGGGTTGGGCTGACTAGTGGAGATGAGATGGGTGAAAGTCAAAACTGAGGGCCATTAGACCAGAATGGTCCTGATTGGATGCAGGAGCCCTGGAGTGACGAAGACCAAGGGTCTGATCGGGGTGCCTTTGTTGTCTTTTTGTGCTCTTGGGGAGGTAGCATCCCTTCTTGGAGCCTCAGTTTCCTCCTCTGTAAAATGGGGGTAATATTAGCACCAACCGCTAATGTGAGCTCTGAGTCATATCTGGCTCTGTGCTTGGTACTGGTGTGTACTCACCTTTCCATGATCAGTATCAGAGCACTTTGAGGACAGGCATTTGTCTCCACTGGTTTGTGTCCCCTGGTGCCCAGCTTACTGATTGCCGCCTTCCCTTGGTCACTTCTTTTCATTTCCTGGGTCTAGGGAACTATAATGGGATTGATCAGAGGAATGGACTTGAGGCTGCAACTGGGGTTCAAGGCTAAAGTCCCGGGTCAGCTGTAGGATCAGACTGGAGGACAAGATCAAGGGCAGAATCAGAGGGAGTTGGGGTTTGAGAGAATTAGGGTGGGGCTGCTAGGCCTCACTGAATATAAGAAGGAAGGCCAGGTGGGGGTGAGGTGTGGATGGGGAAAGTGGTGGGCTGGGAAGGGGGCTGGAGAGTGGCTGAATCACACTCAGAGATCTGACAGCTCCCTCCTTTGGGGACACTGCAGCCCCATTACAGCCCCTAGGCACCACTCAGAGTGGAAAACATGTCTCACCCGAAACCTGGTGGGGCAGGACGGGAGCCTCGGCGGCCCACTGTGGAGGAGGCCCAAGGTTGCTCTCACTCCTTCAGAACATCACCAGCCTCCTCCTCATGACCACCTTCTATCCTCTGTCCTGCCCTAGTGCTTCATGATGAGTTACACCCACTGTGCCACTTTCTAGAGGACTGAAAGGATAAGGCAAGAGCCCCTGAGCCTTGAGGGCCCCCTCTTGTCCTGCCGGAGGCGGGCAGAGGCCCAGAATGGAGGGCATGTCTCCCAGAAAGAGATACTTTCAAGGTGGCAGGGATGAGAGGGGCATATGGAGAAGGCATTGGGGGAAGTAGAGGATGGGCGCAAGAGCCTTCCTGCCTTCCTCTTCCTCACCCCACTTCCATCCCTCCTCCTACTCCAGAAATAAGAATGTCTAAGCCCCTGGAGGCCGAGAAGCAAGGTCTGGACTCCCCATCAGAGCACACAGGTGGGTGGGGTGGGGGAGGGCAGGGATCACTGTGGGCAGGGGAAGTGGGGCAGATGGGAAGAGGGTGGGAAGGGGACAGGTGTGATGGGGAAGGTTGATGACAACACACCCTTTCCCTCTTTTTGCAGACACGGAAAGAAATGGACCAGACACTAACCATCAGGTCAGGAGGGTGTGGATAAGCAGGAGGAGGCAGGAAGGGGGAGAAAGGAGCAGAGGGTACTCTGCCACCTGGGCCAGGAGGGTAGGGGTTAGAAGCTATTTCGTTGCACTATTCCCATTCTCCCTTTTACTTTTTTGTTTGCAGAACCCCCAGAATAAGACCTCCCCATTCTCCATGTCCCCAACTGGCCCCAGCACCAAGGTAAGCACCTGTCTGAACAGCCAGGGAAGGGGCCAGTACTTGGGAGAGGGTCCTTGGCATGTCTGCCATGGACCCCGGGCCTGAGGGAGTCCTGGTACCTTGGTGACAGGGTTCCTCCCGCCCCTTCTCACTCATGGGTTCCCGCCCCAGGCCTGTGACTCACCCCAGCTCCTTCCCCTTCCCTAGGGGGTGAGGGTGGCCAGGGAAATCCCCCCCAGAGCCCCAGGGCGATGAACAACAGGAAGCCAAGGGCCCCGCCCCCATCCCGACTTCCCTGACCTAACAGGGGCCTGCACCACTCCTTGTCCCCCCTTCACACACACACACACACACACACACACACACACACACACACACACACACACATACACACACACTTAGGGGCCAGCTGAGATGGTGGGGAGGGGACTGGCAGGCCAGTGAGGACAACTGTGGGGATACAGGAAAGAATGATGGGGAGGCCAGAAGCAGCCAGACAGTGCAAATTCCAAATCCAGATGGGACCTCATGCTAGGCACTGTGGGTTTTCTGGAGTTGAGCCCAGGTCTCCACCCTCTAGCCTAGTGGGGCGCAGCAGGCAGTCCAGAGGCTTAAAGGCAGCACCAAGGATGGGGCAGGGGAGGTTTCAACAAGACTCTAAACGCTGACCAGTGGTGGCTGATAAACAGGGTGGGAGGCTACCCCCACCCTGCCACAGCCTTGCTCTGTGACCATGGGAAAGTCACTTCTCCTCTCTGGGCTTCTCAGTTTCCTCTTCTCTAACATGGGCTGGGGGGAGGGGGCTGCCAGATTGAATGGCCTCTGAGGTCGCTTCCACGATGTGCCCCAATGCTGCCGTGGGAGGACAAAGTGCTTTGTGAGCAGGTGTCTTCTCTTCTGTACTGAATGCTTTGAACATGGTTCAGGGGAGAAGGGATCTGGGTCTTGACCTCCTTGACCCTCTGATCATGGACTCAGTTCTTGCCTTAACCCTCAGAGCATGTGTTGATTGTCCCACCCTGTCCCTCCTCAGCTGAATCAGATCTTTGCAGTTTCTCCTCACCCCTGTAGTCACCTTCCTTCTCTCGGGGAAGCCAGTGGGGCTGAGAGAATGAAGGTTTCTCCCTCCCCTTCCAGGTCTTTGGCTCCATCCACACCTCACTCTGTTTCTCTGACCTTTGCCTCTCAACCCAGCTCCATCTCTTCTGTGTCAGCCTTTCCCTAACGGAAGTGATTCATGTGTTCTCATTATAGTCTCAGCCATATCCACACACTACCGTGTTCAATTATTTACATAATAATGTTAATTGGCTTAATTTTAAAAAACACTTTATTAAGGAAAATATGAGGTGGATCAAAAATAGAAAGAAGGACATAATGAAAATAAACTCCCCAGGTACCTATCAATCAACTTCAACAATTACCAACTCATAAACTGACTTGCTTTCTCAACCACTTAAATAAATGTTTTTTAAATGGAAATTTCATGAATGGAAAACCAGAATCACTTACCATGGAAATAAATACAATGATTATTAAAATTTACTCAGAGTCTCTTACGTGTCAAAGGCTGTAAACCTGAGGCCTGTTCTCTATTTATTAAAATGGTGAGGCTGGGCTCGGTGGCTCAGCCTGTAATCCCAGCGCTTTGGGAGGCTGAGGTGAGTG
>NW_007253600.1:157019-179820 GCF_000164805.1 Carlito syrichta | reverse complement strand
GCTGCGGTGGCTGGGAGCGGCCACTGCACTCCAGTCTGGGCGACAGAGTGAGACTCCAACTCAAAAAAAAATAAAAATAAAAAAACAAAATAAAATGGGGAGATTAGCTAGTATTGGAGAGATGTTAAAGACATCCTGGCACCAAATGGAGACTTTCTTAAGATAACCAGAAAAAAGGAAAAAACAACTAAAAGGAATAGTGTTCTCACCATTCATTTATTATTATTATTATTATTTTATTTTATTTTATTTTTTTGAGTTGGAGTCTCACTCTGTCACTCAGACTGGCGTGCAGTGACTGCTCCTGGCCACCGCAGCCTCGACCTGCTGGGCTCCCGCGATCCTTCTGCTTCAGCTTTCCAAGTAGCTGGAACTACAGGTGTGCACTACCACGCCCGCCTAGTTTTTTAAAATTTATTTTAGAGATGAGGTCACGTCAAGTTGCCCAGGCAGATCTCGAACCCGCAGGCTCAGGCAGTCCACTCACCTCAGCTTCCCAAAGCGCGGGATTACAGGCTGAGCCACCAAGCCCGGCTTATTATTATTTTTTAAGTCGAGATTTCACTCTGTTGTCTAGGCTGGAGTGCAGTGGCATGATCACAGCTCACCGTAGCCTCATATTCTTAGACTCAGACAATCCTTCCACCTTAACCTCCTGAGTAGCTGGGAATACAGGTGCACACCACCATGCCTGACTAATTTTTAAAATTTATTATTGAAACAGGTTCTCGCTATGTTGCCCAGGCTGGTCTTGAATGCTTGGCCTTAAGCAATCCTTCTGCCTTGGTCTCCCAAAGTGCTGGGATTATAGACATGAGCCACTGCTCCTGGCCTCGTGTTATTTTTTAAAAACTTTATATTAAAATATGACACACATAAAAACATACACAGATCCTCTGTGTATGACTGAATTTTCACAAACTGAGAACACCTTTGAGCACAAACAGCATCAGTTTAAGAAACAGAGCACAACCAGTCTTCCAAAGACCTTTAATGCCCCTGGCCAGAGATAGCCATTACCCTGACTTCGAATACTCAGTGTCATTTCATACTGCATCTTCTGTATCCCTTAAACTTTCTGAGATTTTTGTTCCATATTTGAGGATCTGCCACTCACTCTCAGTTATTTGGCCTTTCTCTGGCCTTTCCCATCTCTGTCTGCATTCCATATGCATTCCTGCCAACCTGCTGCTCTACCTTACATAGATTGCCTCACCTCTCTGGACCACCTTTTGCAAAATGGTGCTGGGATATCAGGCCGAAGGATGATTCTAAGGTCTGCTCTAGGCCTGAGAGTGTGTGATCTGCCAAGCCATGACTTCTCCCACATCCATGTGTGCTCGAGCCAATAGACCTTTCAGGTGATGAATGAAGGCCAGGGTGGCTCTGTGGTGTCTATGTGTATGACACAAGAGGTGTGCATGTCATACTCAGAGGTGAATGGAGGGGCTTGGTGGACCTCAGGGGCAGATGCTGAGGCCTGGCAGCCACTGGGCCATACCTGGCCTGTCTACAACACAGGACAAATGCTGTGCTTTGCTTGTCCTGCCAGCATTTTTGTTTTAGATTTTGAGATGAGTAGCCAACAGGAGCAGAGTGGAAGCTGGGAAGGCCTCTCCATTCAGTGGCAGCTCTCTTCAGCCCCCACATCCACCCTGCCCCTGTCACCCATTTGTGTTGTCTACCCATCTCCATTGAGCATTTGAGTTTGTGGCCTGGTTTCCAAGGGAGTAATTTTTTTTTAATACCCAAAGACCTTTTCTTCGAGAAAAGGTTTATTCTGTTGGATAAATAAGAGATGCACCTCTGGCTGATGCAGATGAGGGGTGTGGGACCCAGAACTCCCTTATTTGACCTCCCAGGCACCCAGTGGCACTATTTTCCATTTTACAGATGGGGAAACTGACTCCCAGGAGGGGAAAAGTGCTCTACAAAGGTGACCTCTCCTGTAGGGAGTTTGGGTGCAGGTAGTATGTTAACCCTATCTGATTGATGAGGAAACTGAGGCCAGAGGAGTGGTCTCAGGCCCCCAGCTTCAGCCTCCCTTCTATACCCAGTCCACTTCTCCTATGCCAGCCCGAGGCTGCCATTGCCACACACGTGCCCTCTCTTTGGTTCACAGGTGGGCATTCTCTCTGGCCTCCACTTAACATTCTGGGGTCCCGGACCCTGCCTCTCTCCTCCCCAGATCAAGGCCGAAGACCCCAGTGCGGACTCAGCCCCAGCAGCACCCCCACCCCCTCAGCCGGCTCAGCCTCATCTGCCCCAGGCCCAACTCATGTTGACGGGCAGTCAACTAGCTGGGGTAAGTACTCCAGGAAAGACGGGGACAGGGAGCACAAACCAGCAACCACCCATCTGTTGCAGGGCTAGTGAATGAGATGTCCCACCAAGGTCATGGCCACTCTCTCATGCCTGCCTCTTGCCCCTCCTCTGTCCTCTGGGAAGACTTATCCCCTCACCTGCTTGGCTCAGGCACTAACCCCTCTCTGCCTTCTCTGCTCCTCCCCGACCACCTGCTCCCACCCCCGCTGCCCGCACCACCCCACAGCTCACAGCGCTGATGCCAGCTCAACAGCAGCTCCTCCTGCAGCAAGCCCAGGCCCAGCTCCTGGCCGCCGCCGTGCAGCAGTCCAGTGCCGCCGCTGCTGCTAACGCCGCTGCCGCTGCCGCCGCCTCTTCCTCCACCTCCTCTTCCTCCTCCTCCTCTGCCTCCTCCTCGACCTCACAGCCCCCAGCCTCCTCTGGGGGGGGTGACCTGCCACCATCACAGTCTGCCAGCCAGCCTCCCGGAACCCCACAGCTCACCTTGTCCCAACCCATCCAGCTCACAGCACAGGTAAGGGTAGCCACTGGGGAGCATACTTCCTCAGTGAAGAACATGCAATGAGTGTGCAGAAGGGGCCTGACTGGTCCACATGGACTGTTCTGACCACAAGCCAGGCAGTTCCCAGCTGCCCTTGGAAGCCTTGGGAGATGTTGCCATCACATCTTATAGAGGGACAAAGTGAGTTTCACAGAGTGAAATATCCCACATAATAATACTTCATCCGATGGCATGCTGGGCTAAGTTCTTTCTATGCATCTCATTGAGGGCTCACAGCATCCTAGGAGACTGATATCATTATCTTCACCTTTCAGGTGAGGAAACCAGGAGTCACCCCTGTGAATGATACCTGTGTGGATACAAAACAAAGGCTGAGAATAAGAATTAGTGCCCCATATTGTGTTCCCTCACTCATCCAACAAGGTGCTCTTTCATTTTTCATTTCTTTTTTTTTTTTTTTTTATTGGAGTCTCACTCTGTTGCCTACCTGGGCTCAGGTGATTCTTCCACCTCAGCCTCCCAAGTAGCTGGGATGACAGGCATGCACCACCATACCCATTCAATATTTTGCTTTATTGTAGAGATAAGGTCTTGGTATGTTTCGCAGACTGGTCTCAAACTCCTGAGCTCAGGCAGTCCTCTTACTTTAGCCTCCCTAAGTGCTGGGATTGCAGACGTGAGCCACCAGGCCCAGCCAAGATGCACTTTCAGAAAAAGGGTCCATAATCTGTGAGTTAGGAAGTGCTATATTCTCTTTCTCCATTCTGGAACTTGCTGGTTTTAGTTTCCTTGGCCTGCCATAGCAAAACACCACAAACTAAGTGGCTTAAAATAACAGAAATGTATAGTCTCAGACCACAAGTCCAAAATCAAGGTGTCAGCAGGGCTGTCTCTGAAGGGTCTAGGGGAGAATCCCTCCTCGGGTCTAGCTTTGGGTGGTGCCGGCAACCCTTGGTGTTCTGTGGCTTGTAAATGGGTCATTCCAATCTCTGCCTCCTCTGTTATCACATGGCCATTTTCTCTTTGTGTGTGTCTGTCTCTGTATCCAAATTTTTCTTGCTTATAGGGACACCAGTCATTAGATTAGAGCCTACCCGAAAGACCTCATTTTGACTTGATTATATCCGCAGCCCTATTTTTAAATAAGGTCACATTTACAGGTACCAGGGGTTAGGACTTTCACATATCTTTTTGGGGGACACAGTTCAATCCATAACAGTGGCCAATAGATTTCCATTAAGGATATGCCAGTGGGAGCAGAGTAGGTGCTGAGTTGGTTTCCACTTCAGATAGGCAGCTCTCTTCAACCCACCCCCGTTCACCCCTACCCACTGTCACCAATCTGTGCTGTCTGTCTAGTTTCCATAAGCATTTGAGTCATGACCTGAGTTCTAAGGCAGTGAAGGTTCTTAAAGTCTTACAGCAAAAAAGCCATGTTAACTTTCCTTAGCCAAGCATTTCCCATAATGACTGCTCCACAGGTAGCTTTTCTCTCACTCCACACACCCCCTTCCATAGAACCCCAAGTAGCAGATGCTGTCCTTGGTGAGGGAGCAGTCCAGCCCCTGTAAGGCTGTTCCTTTGACAGAGTTCAGCCCTCCAGACAGGCCCATTCCCTAATTGACCAATGCTCCCATATGAGACTCTCCTGAGCACTACGCTGATACCTGCCTCCTTAGAACTTTCCGTCACTAGGCCTGATTCTGCGGAGACACTCAGAGTAAACTGGGCCTACAGTTCCATGATGGCTTTTCCAGATATAGCCTCTCTGTGTCTGGCTCTTCACAGTAACTGTAGTCTATTGGGTACTGCCTTTGTACCAGGCGCTATACCGATGATCACCTCTTTGAATCCATGAATTCTTACCATAGTCAAGGCTGCAAGTGGCAAACTGACTTGTCCCAGATCACCCTGCGAGCAGGAGTGGCAGAACTGGCCTGGGAGCTGGGTCTGGGAGTGTAAGGCTCTAACCACATGATCTGCAGCTGGTGCCTTTAGCCATCCTTCACAGGACATGGTTTCCAGCCCCTCCCACCCTGGCCACCAGAGACTCCAGCAGCAGGTGTTCCATTTGCCTAGCAGCACACCACCCTTTACTGAGCAACGCCAAGGGCCTGGGGCTGGCTCCTCACTGGGGCTGAGCTCTTTCACATCTCAGTGCCTCTGCTTTTGTTCTCCTTTTTTCTTTGGAAGTCCACTCCCTTCCTGTATCTAGACAACTCCTCTTCATCTGTTCAGCCCCAAGTCGGGAGTCCACACCTCCACGAAGACATGATGACTTCCCTCCCTCCAGCTATGCCTGAATATGCCTGAGGAAATATCAATTGAAGGAACAAAGACCAGAGGAACAGAGGAGGGACAGGGCAGCCTAGTGCAGAACCTGCCAGGCTATCCCCCTGTGAGAAGCAGATAGTTCTTTCTGTTTGTGCACCCTTACAACCGCCTTCCCTAGCTCCCCAGAGACCCTAGCAGCAGCAGGCTGACCCTCTGCCTGCCGTCCAGCCCAGGCCCTGATTGTCAAAGTCTCCTTAAACTCCTCTCTGCCAAGTCCTTTCTTCTTATATCACCTTCCTCAGCTTGCCTCAGCTCTGATCTTTTCCTGCCTGTCCTCAGCAAGTGCAAAGCCGGGCCAAGTATGTTTTCTGGGAATTCTTTCTCACAGGCTGAGTTGCCCCATGATGTCATTTCCCCAAGAGTATCTCCTATGTGCTGGGCACCATGCTGGGTCCAGGCTGCAGTGGGGACCAGCTTCTCCTGCCCTCACTGCCCATTGCTACAGCTCGTCCTGGGCTTGAGCAACTCTCTGCAGCCTGTGTATCATACCTGCTCCCTGCCCCCAATTCCACTTCTCCTGCCTGCTCAGCTCTGTTCCTGCAGTCATTTCACAAACATTTCCTGACCTCCTGTGTGTCAGGCCCTGGCAGGAAGCTGAGGACTTTGGAGTGAGTCACAGTCATCCTTGCCCCCTGAGGGGCTCCTTGTCTTATAGTGAAACAGGCACATTACAGAACCACTTAGAAATGTTTCACCTTAAAAATATGAAGAAGCTCTGAAAAGAGAGCCAAAAACAGTCATAAACCCTATCACTTTAAAATTCTATAAAGTACCAAGGAAAAGTCCCCCTTTGATCCCTCTGATGTCAGCTTCCAAAGTAATGCCAGTTAAACAGTTTGGCAGGATCCTTCCCTGCAGTTTCCTAGCTTTTACAGATGAAGGGACAATTATAATACAGTTTTATAGTTTGTCCATTGCTCGGTCTGATGTCTTTACCGAGGGGGCCATGTGGATGTTTACAGAATCAATGAGGGATGTTTTACGGCAGTTTTTCAATCAAGGATTGGGTAGATGTCTCTCCAGGGGAGTATTTCAGAATGTCTGGGGCAGGAGTAGGCATTGATTGAAAACTTATGTTAATGGTTAAAACATCATTTTGTATTGTAAAGTAGGGGAGAAAATCCCTATCTTCATAATAGGACTGTGGAAAATGAAACTTGACAAAATCTTTTAGGCTGGTAGGACCTAATGAATAGAGGTTTCCCGGAGAAACCTATTAGATGTGGTGAGAATATGGGAAAAGCAATGTGATGTATATATGAGGGAATCATATGTGATGTGATGTATATATGAGTAGGAGTTTCTGGGAAAGGGCTTCCAGGCAGAGGGAACGGCAAGTGCAAAGTGAAAGAGCAGGGCAGGGTTAGGGCGCTGGGGGCAGGGGAGCCAGTGGTGGAAGATAGGGAAGGAGGAGGCCAAAGCCCAACTCCAGGTGGCTGAAGAAGACTGAAATATTTGACTCATATCACTGAAAAGGCCTGGCCTAGAATATCAGGTCCAGCTCCTGGGCTCTGGCTTCCTGCTTCTAGGGCAGACAAAATGGGTGTCAGCATTTCCAGATTTGCAGTCACCCTGCCCAGGGAGCCAAAACACATTTCCTGACCAGGTTTGAGTCTGTGTCCCTGATCTCTGAGAAGGTGGGTTCAGCCCCACCTGGACCTTGTGACTTGAGAGAGGGAGTAGGCAAGCCCTGCAAAAGAAATGGGTCCTGTTGCTTGAGAAGGGGCAGTGGGTACCAGGTCAGCCAAGACCACTCACCTGGGATGGGTGATCTGTGCACCCACTGAATAGCCACCCTCTTAGCACCACCCCCATCTTTAGAGTTTCCCCTAGTAGAGTGACCGGAATAATTAGTTGTTTATTCATTCAACTGGTATTTATTGAGCACCTTTCCCTCAGCTCTGATCTTTTCCTGTCTGTCCTGGTACCCATTCATGGCCTGATGGGACAGCTGTGAACAAGGCAGAGGGGCTACCTTTGAGAACCTTATGTTCTAGAAGGGAGACAGTAAGCAAACAAACAAGTCAGCAAAACAAGACAGTTTCAGAGTTAGCACAATGAAGAAAATGAAACCAAGCAGTGTCAGAAAGGGAGGCCACTTTTAATGGGGTGGTTGGGAAAGGTTCACTGAGAAGATGAGCTCTGAGAACTGAGGCTTGAGTGAGTCAGTTATGAAAGAAGCCAGGGGAAGATCATTTCAGGAAGAGGAAACAAACACCAAGTGCAAAAGTCCTGAGGTGGAAATTGGCTTGACTTGTTCAGGGCACGGAGGAAGGCAAGGATGAGACACATAAGAGGTGAGGGGAGAAGCAGGCAAGATCCGAGTTTTTAGGATCTCATAGGCCAATGCAAGCGGTTTGAAAGAATGATGGGATGCTGCTGGAGGGTTTTAAATGGGAGAGCGATGTGACCATTGACCCTTTACAAAGTTCCTCTGGCTGCCGTGGGGAGAATGGACTGCAGGAGGTGGGAGTAGAAATGAGAGTCTAGCAGAAAGTTCTTGCAGAAATCCATTGGGAGATGAAAGTGGCTTGAACCTGGAGGTGATGATGGGAGGTCCTGGATGCTGTTTTGTATGAATTGGATAGGTCAAGAATGACTTCTAGGATTTTGGCTTCCGCAACTGAGTGATGATGATGTGGTTTCCTGAGTTGGGGAAGACAAGAGGAACATGCTGTTTTGGAAAGCTGAGATAGGGAACCAGGGATTTCATTCTGGATATGTTAGGGTTTGAAGAGTCTATTAATCATCTAGGTGGAAACACCAAGTAGGCAGATGGATATTCGAGGCTGAAGCTCAGCAGAGTGTCTGGCAGGAGCTGGAAGTTGTTAGTTGTCAGGAAGAGAATGTACTCAGTAGCCAGATTGAATTCCCACCCTTGAGAGCTCATGGTCAAGTGGGGTGACATGAGGAGACAGTGGTAGCAAATGCTTGTGTTTGAGAAGTGTGTTGTGAGTTCTAAAATGCTTTCTGGATAATAATATTACTCAGACCTCAGAACAACCCTGTGAAGAATTAGACATTATTATCCCCATTTTATAGATAAGAAAACTGAGGTCCTAAGAGAGAACTTAGTAATAATGACTACCATTTAAAGGGCCAATTAAATGAACAGGAATCAGGCTAAACATTCTACACACATTATCTCATTTAATTCCTTTAAAGCTTCGTGAGGTAAGAATTATTGTGGGGTCACCTGAGGAAACTGAGGTTTGAAGAGGTTAAGGACCTGTCTATGGTCCTATAGTGTATGAGAAGTAGATTTATGGCATCTCTAAAGCCCAGGTCTTTCCACAACACCTCACATCATCATCCTGTACAGTTAAGGAAGCCTAGGCTTAGGTCACACAGCAGGAAACAGATAAGAGGGCCAAAACTCAGCCAGGCTCAGTGGCTCAACCTGTAATCCCGCGCCTTCAGGAGGCTGAGGTGAGTGGATTGCCTGAGCCCGTGGGTTCGAGACCCGCCTGGGCAACTTGGCGAGACTTCATCTCTACAATAAATCAAAAATTAGCCGGGTGTGGTAGCGCACGCCTGTAGTCCCAGCTACTTGGAAGGCTGAGGCAGAAGGATCGCCGGAGCCCAGCAGGTCGAGGCTGCGGTGACCGGGAGCGGCCATTGCACTACAGGTGACAGAGTGAGACTCCAACTCAAAAAAAAAAAAAAAAAGAGGGCCAAAACTCAAACCCTCAAGTTTCTAAGCTGGAGGGGACCTTTGCACCCCACTAGTCTAACCTCCCCTGAGTGTGGGCACTCTGTAGGCACTATTGCTGTCAGGTGGGGATTTTTACCCAGGCGGCTCTCTGGCTGGTGCACACTACCTTTCAAGGTAACACGTCCTACTGCTGAACAGACTGACAGACACTGAGGCCCATCCTCATTTTTCTTTTGCTTTATTTATTTATTTGTTTATTTGAGTTGGAGTCTCACTTTGTTGCCCAGGCTGGAGTGCATTGGCATGCTCACGGCCACACTGCCTCAATCTGCTGGGCTCAGGTGATCCTTCTGCCTCTGCCTTCCAAGTAGCTGAAACTACTTGGCATGCACCACCATGCCCAACTAACTTTTTGATTTTTATTGTAGAGATGAGGTCTTGCCAAATTGCCCAGGCTGGTCTTGAACCTGTGGGCTTAGGCAGTCCTCTTACCTCAGCTTCCCAAAGTGCTGGGATTACAGGCGTGAGCCACCACACCCAGCCTGCTTTATATTATTTTTAATTGGCAAATGATAATTGTATATATTTATGGGGTACGATGTGATGTTTTATTACATGTATTCATTGTGGAATGATAAAATCAGGCTAATTAGCATACCGTTCACCTAAAATATTATCATTTATTTGTGGTGAAAACATTTAAAGTACTCTTTGCCAGGCACTGGCACATATGTATTTCCAGTTACTTGGGAGGCTAAGGCAGAGCATTGCTGGAACCTAGGAACTCAGTGAGCTATGATGGTGCTTCTGCACTCCAACCTGGGTGACAGTGAGACCTCATCTCTAAACAAATAAAAATGAAAAATAAATAAAATCCTATTTTGTAGTAATTTTGAAATATACAGTACATTATTAACTGTGGTCACTGTGCTGTGCAATAGAACACCATAGTGCAGCAGTTCCCAACCTTTTTGGCATCGGGAACCAGTTTCGTGGAAGACAGTTTTTCCACAGACAAGGTGGGGGGGGATAGGGGCAGTCAAACCTCACTGCTAATGTTAATCTGTATTTGCCCCCGCTTTCCAGTGCTAGCATCAGCTTATATCAACAGGCATTAGAGTCTTACCAGGAGTGCGCAACCTAGATCCCTTGCATGTGCAGTTCACAATAGGATTTACACTCCTATGAGAATCTAATGATACCACTGATCTGACAGGAAGCAGAGCTCTGTTCGTCTGGCACTCACCTCTTGCTGTGCTGCCCGGTTCCTAACAGGCCATGGACCAGTACCTGTCTGTGACCCAGGGGTTGGGGACCCCTGCCATAGTACATTCCTCCCATCCAACTGAACTTTGTACCTATTGGCTAACGTCCTCTTTTCCCCATCCATTTCCTCTCCTCATTTTGAACACAATCTGTCACAATATGATTTACATAGTTCCCAGACCCCACCCTTTCCTATTCTCCCCACTTTGGACTTAATGGAAAGGGTACAGAACTGGCCACAATTTGTCATATCAGGGACAGCAAATGAGTGTTGACCCACATGCCAACACATCCCAGTCAGAGTGGCTGCCAGAGCATGTGTGGCACCCTGTAACGGGGGGGGAGGGGCAGGAGATCACAGGGGATGGGCTGTCTGTCCTGTGCACTGGAGTGAGACACAACACCTGGGCTGTGTCACAGCCGGATGGCTCTGGGGCCCAGGCCTCCTCAAATTCATTCTCATGGCTTTCTCTTCCTCCACAGGTAAAGCCAAGTCCCGATGGGAAAGTGGGCAATTATACTCCAACTCACCCGTGCAACATATAAATTGTGTATCAATCTTTCTGCCCCCAATCTGTGGCCAAAGTCCCAGCTGTGGCAAAGCACAGCTAGTCTGTGCTGAGGTTTCACCTCATTCATTCATTGAAAATATATTAGGCCGGGTGTGGTGGTTCATGCCTATAATCCCAGCACTTTGGGAGGCTGAGGTGAGAGGATTGCCTGAGCCCATGGGTTCGAGACCAGCCTGGGCAACTTGGTGAGACCTCATCTCTACAATAAATAAAAAATAAAAAATTAGTTGGATGTGATGGCATGTGCCTGTAGTTCCAGCTACTTGGAAGGCTGAAGTGGAAGGATTACCTGAGCCTAACAGGTCGAGGCTGCAGTGGCTGTGAGCATGCCACTGCACTCCAGCCTGGGCGATAGAGTGAGACTCCAACTCAAAAAAAGAAAATATATTGATCAAGACCAGGCATGGTGGCTCATGCTTGTAATCCTAGCACTTTGGGAAGCCAAGGCAGGAGGATTAGTTGAGTCTAGGGGTGTGAGACAGCCTGGGCAACATACAAAGACCTTGTCTCTACCACAAAGTACAGTAATTAGCTGGGCATGGTGTCATGCACCTGTAGTCGCAGCTACTGGGGAGGCTAAGGTTAAAAGATCACCTGAGACCAGGGTGCCAAAGTTGTGGTGAGCTGTGATCGTGCCACTGCACTCTAGCCTGGGTGATAGAGTGAAACCCTGACTCAAAAAGAAAAAATAAAGAGAAAATGTATTGATTGCCTATGAAGTACCTGCACTGGGAGTAGAGGGTGATCAGAATGCAGTGATGAGTGAGAATTGGTTCCCCGCTGCCTTCTCAACTTTAGCAGGGTGTGCTAGCCCTCTGTTTTAGGTTTTCTCACAGGTTAAGGATGGAGCAGTAGATACATGAAATATGCTGACTAGGGATTCTTCTCTGGCTGGCATCTTTGAATTTAATATAACTTCACCATCTGACTCGGACATAACACGCCCCCAAGTGGCTTCAGATGGCCATGGTGCCTCTAGATCGTGGAGAAATGGCACCTCCTTCTGGCTAATTCCAGTCCCAAATCAGCTTACTGTTCATTCAGAATCTCTTTCTCTCATTCCTTGTGTCAGCAGATATTTAGTGAACATCATTATGCCCAAGCATCTTTCTGGGTTGGGGAATTAGTGGGGAATAAGGTAGACAATTCCGTGCCCTCGTGGGGATTTCATCCCACTATAGTTGGGTAGATAGATAGGAAGCAGATAATTGCCATGAATGAAGGACAAAAATGTAATGTAATAGCGAGTGTTGGAGGGAAAGGAAGACCCCTTATCAGAGTGGGTGGCCAGAGAAGTCCTCTCTGTGGAGGGGGCATTTAATAGAGACTTGAATGGTGAGGAGGGGCCAACTTTGTACAGATCTAGAGGGGGGAATAGCAAAGGTCGTAAGGTAGGGACTTATTTGTGGGTTCAGGAAGAAGACCTGTGGGACTGGATCAGAGTTAGGGGGTAAGAGTCCTGTGAGGTGAGGCGGAGAGGCAAACGGGGACTGGGTCATGCATGATTGTGGCAAGGAATTGGATTATATTACAAATGTGATGAAAATCAGTAGAAGCTTTATGGTTCGACATATATATATGAAGCCTAAAGGAGATGTGTCTGTGGGTTTAGTTTTGAATCAGCAGACAGAGGAAAGGATGGGAAAAGTACACCCCAGTTTGCAGAGAGAAAGGGGAATTTTCACTGAGAATCATGCTAGGGAGAAACAGGAATTAACAAATATTTTAATCAGGTCAGGTGTGGTGGTTCACGCCTGTAATCCCAGCACTTAGGCTGAAGTGAGAAGATTGTCTGAGCCCAGGAGTTCGAGACCAGCCTGGGCAACTTGGCGAGACCTCATCTCTACAATAAAGAAAAAAAAATTAGCTAGGTGTGGTGGCACGCACCTGTAGTTCCAGCTACTTGGAAGGCTGAGGCAGAAGGATCACCTGAGCCCAGCAGGTAGAGACTGTTGTGGCCGTGAGTGTGACACTACACTCCAGCCTGGGCGACAGAGTGAGCCTCCCACTCAAAACAAAAACAAACACAAACAAACAAATATTTTAATCAACCAGCTAATGGTTGGATGGGTGTATGGCTCATGCCTGTGATCCCTTCACTTTGGGAAGTCAGTGAGAGGATTACTTGAGCCCAGGAGTTTGAGACCAGTCTAAGCAACATAACAAGACCCTATGTTTACAAAAAATTTTAAAATAGTAGCCCTAGCCGGGCTCGGTGGCTCAGCCTGTAATCTCGCACCTTGGGAGGCTAAGGTGAGTGGATTGCCTGAGCCTGCGAGTTCAAGACCCGCCTGGGCAACTTGGTGAGACCTCATCTCTACAATAAACCAAAAAATTAGCCGGGCGTGGTAGCGTGTGCCTGTAGTTCCAGCTACTTGGAAGGCTGAGGCGGAGGGATCGCCAGAGCCCAGCAGGTCGAGGCTGCGGTGGCCAGGAGCGGCCACTGCACTCCAGTCTGGGCAACAGAGTGAGACTCCAACTCAAAAAAAATAAAAATAAAAATAGTAGCCCTGTGTGGTGGTGTGTGCCTGTAATCTTAGTTACTCAGGAAGCTGAGGCAGGAGGATCCCTGAGCCCAGGAGTTTGAGGCTGCAGTAAGCTGTGATTGCACTACTGTACTCCAGCCTGGGCAACAGAGTGAGACCCTAACTCAAAACAAAACACAAGCTAAGGGTTATAGAAAATTGGAAAAATACTGGTAATAAGATTTGACTTCAGGTCATATTCACTGGATTCAATATAGTGGATATTTAATGGGGGCTTACCAAGCCCTATTAAGGATTAAGGATATAAGAAGAATAAGACATGCCTCTGCCTGCTAGAGTTTCAGTCTAGCAGAGGGAAAATTCCTATAAGAAAACACTACCTTGTGGGAAGTGCAGCACAGAGGAGGTAGTCCCTGTTTTGAGGGGCCTGTAGCTTATACAACTTGGAGTGCCTTTGAAAGAAAAAGAAAACAACATTATGAAACCAAAATTAGGTATGGAGCCTTGGAAGTGTCCACAGTAAATGAGGGCTCTGAAGCTTATCCATTGCCTTCTTCTCAGTCAATTCATGTCTGGAGGGAAATGGCCACAGAGGCTTTAATGGGCTGGGGTAGCTGGGAAAGGGAAGGCAGGATGAACCTGGTTTCGAAGGATAGTCAGGACTTTAAAACCCTTAAGCTGGATTCTGAGATGATTAGCAGCAATTGTGAGAAAGTCGGGGCGTCATGGAGCATGGGAGTACTCCATCTGCTGCCGGATATGGAGAAAGCAGAGGCTCTCTCAGAGGGACAGCGAATAACCTTAAACTCTTGTAGGATGAATGGTTGGAAAATCGGGGACGTTGGTCGGCGGTGACTGTTTGACTGGGTGGGTAGGGGAGGAACACTGGAAGATTTATTTATTTATTTGCTCAGACCAGGTGAATGTCCTAAATCCTAGAGGTATGGAAGAATTTACAGGGTGGCCTGTTTCTAGTATAGTTTTTCAGATATCATCTATGCATACCCAAGCAAATACATATACACATATACATATACATATGTTTACACAAACAGTAACACATCATACCCCCCATTCTGCCTTTTCAGCTTTCTACTCAACAGGGCATTCTGAAGATGGTTCCATATCAGGACATAAAGCATGTCCTCATTCTTTTTGATGACTGCATAGTATTCCACCACAAAGTTCCACCCTGATTCACCCAACCTGTCCCCTCTTGCTGCGTGCTCAGCTGGCTTCTACTCTTTTGCTATAATACTTCAGCTGCTGGGTATAGTCTATTATAGAGATCATTTTTCACAATTGTGAATATATCCCTAAGATAAACTCCTACTGGTAGAATGGCTGAGTCAAACAGTATGTGCATTTGTACCTAGTAGACATTGCCAAATTACCCTCTCATCAGGAGTGTACAAGAGTGTTTGTTTCCCCACATGTTGGGGAGCAACGTGTTACCTACTATTGTTTATCTTTGCTGATCTGAGAGAAAACAGTGGCATCTCAGTGCAGTTGTAGTTGTATTTATCTTATCATGAGTGAATCTTAACATATTTCCATTCTGAGTTGTTTGTACTTTCTTTGCTGGGTGCTCTCCAGACCTGTCTGTCGGCCATATTAGTACTGGATCATTAGTGTTTTTTCTTACGGATTTGTATTTGCTCTTTATATATTAGAGAAATGAGTCCCTTCGATTGAGTTGCTTGTATTTTTTCCCAGTTTGTTCACTTCCTGGGACATTAAATTGGTCTTTAGAATAATAATAGCATTGGAAGAAACTGGGGGGCATGTGTCAACCATCCAAATTTTGCAGGAGGAAAATTGTAAGTAACATGTGATAGCTTTCAGCTATATATAAGATTTGCCAAGTAAATTATGAAGCATCAGTCTTGGTTCATTAACATCTGTATAGAGCATCTGCCGGGTGCCAGATGCTGTTCTAGGTGCTGAGGAGACAGTGCTGACCATAACAGTCAAGATCATACGCTCATGGAGCTGATGTTCTAGTGAGGGGGCATGCTGTGAATGAGTAAACAGGAAGAGCAATGCCTGGAGATAGTGATAAGTCTTAGTAGGGAGATGGAATGGGAACAATAAAGGGAGGTATGGTGTTGGGCTGGTTTAGATTGGGTGGTCAAAGAGGGCATCTCTGAGGAAGTGACTTTGTATTAGGATCTGAGTAACAAGAAGGACGCAGGCATGAGTGTAAGACTTAGAAATGCCCCATGGAGGGAACAGCATGTGTAAAGGAGCTAAGGTAGGAATGAGCTTAGCACATTTGAAAAACAGAAAGGGGCTGAATGGCTGGAGCACAGCGAACAAGGGAGAGTGCAGTAGGAGTTGATCTCAGGGCAACTCGCATAGGCCTCAGTATAAAGGGTCTTCTAGACCAGTGAGGAGTTTTGGTTGTATTGTTGAGGGCTACAAGAAGCCATTGGAGTGTGTAAGTAAGGATGTTTTGCTTTTCCTTTTGGAAATATTTAAACATAAAAGTAGAATGGGGCTGAGTGCAGTGGCTCAACACCTGTAATCTCAGCACTTTGGGAGGCCAAGGTGGGAGAACTGCTTGAAGCCAGGAGTTCAAGGCCAGCCCAGGCAACATAGTGAGATCCTGTTTCTACAAAAATAAAAATAAATAGGCAGGTATAGTGGCACACACCTGTATTTCTAGCCACTCAGGAGGCTGAGGTGGCAGAATTGCTGGAGTCCAGGAGTTCAGGGCTGCAGTGAACCATGATTGCATCACTGTACTTCAGCCTGAGCAACAAAGTAAGACCCTGTCTCTAAAAATGGTTTTTTGTAAATAATAAAATATTTTAATTGAAGTCTAACAAATCCAGAAAAGTGCACAAATCATAAGTATATAGCTCAATGGACTATCACTAAGCACACCTGTGGAATTGGCACCCAGATCAAGAAATCGAATGTGGCCAGCCCCCAGAAGCACCCTGGTACCCCTGCCAGTCTGTACCTCCCAAACTTCTAACATTAGAATCATACAGGATGTTCTCAACAAAACTAGCTTCTTTTACTTATGTTTGGTATGCTTATATTGTTGTGTGAACTTGTAGGTTGTAGGTTGTTCATTTTCATTGCTATGTATTTCCATTGAAGCACAGTTTATTTATCCATTCTACTGTTGATGGACACTTGGGCTATCTTCAGGTCTTGCCTATTTCATATGGTCCATGTGAACATTCTAATATATAATTTTTGGTGAACATATGTACACATTTATGGTGGGTTATACCCAGGAGTGGAATTGCTGGGTCATAAGGCAGGTGTACATTCAACTTTAGTAGATAGTGCCTGTATTAGTTTGCTAGAGTTACTGTAACAAAGAACCACAAACTGGGTGACTTAAACAACAGTAATTCAATCTCAGGGTTCTGCAGGCCAAAAGTCCAAAATCAAGATGTTGGTAGGGTTGGTCCCTTCCGAGGGTTGTGAGGCAGGGATCTGTTCCAGGCCTCTCTGTGGGCTTGTAGATGGCCATCTTTTCCCTGTATTTCTTCACATCATCTTCCCTTTAGCCATGTTTGTCTCTGTATCCAAATTGGCCCTTTTTATGCCAGTCATTTTGGATTAGGAGCACACCTAATAACCTCATTTTAACCTCATCATCTACAAGGACTCTCCAAATAAGATCAAACTGAAGTTCTGGGGTTTAGATTTTGGTTAGGTCACACTCCCAACAGGGGCCTCCAGAATGTTAGGTCAGGCCTCCCGGGGGTGTGGGTGTCTGGTGTGCAATCTGGTGCTGTGTGAAAGGTGCAAAGGATTGCACAGAAGTTAGATGGAAAGTATAGTTTATTTAAAGAGTAAATTAAAGAGAGAGAGAGAGGAGATTCACCTCCCCAAGGTAGGCAAGGGGACCAAAGCCAGGAAACATGGTGATGGCCATACCTCAAAGAGCACATGGCCACACCAGAGTCTAGCAATGGCAACTGGCTGCTTCAGGTTGAATACTTTTAACCCTTCCCTTTGATGGGGGACAGTCGTTAAGGTGATTGGGTGGTGGTCTGCTTCACGTCATCATGAAGGGGCAGGTAAGTGCTGGTACTGATGTCAGGTGACTGCTGCCATGGTGATGGGGTGTGTCTGTGTCACCAAGGTCATGAAGGACTGATTAGGTTAACTTGAATCTTATGGGTGGAGGCAAATAATTTGAAATGGAGAAGTTAGTTAGTATGAAACAAGCTGGGGAGGGGGGTTTATAAAACAATTACTAACAGCTACACTCTCTCCTTAGCTAGTGATTGGAGAGTAAGTTAGGTGAACTGCTAGAAAAACATGAGACTTAGGCAGTGTTAAAATGACTGCTCATTGAGTATAGTAAGTCCATGTTAAGTCCTTTCAGATTCCAACATATCTTTTCTTTGGAGTATAGAACACAATTCAACCCATAACAGTGCCAGAGAGTTTCCCAGATGGTTGTACCAATTTACAAACCATTTGCTGGAGTATTTTAAAGTTAATTCCAGACATGATATAATTTGCCTTTGGAGTGTTTTAAAAGGAGGAAAGGGCCGGGCTCAGTGGCTCAGCCTGTAATCCCAGCACTTTGGGAGGTCAAGGCGAGAGGATTGCCTGAGCCCAGGGGTTCGAGACCAGTCTGGGCAACATGGTGAGACTTCATCTCTACAATAAATAAAAAATTAGCCGGGCGTAGTAGTGCACGCCTGTAGTTCCAGCTACTTGGAAGGCTGAGGCGGAAGGATTGTCTGAGCCCAGCAGGTCGAGGCTGCAGTGGCCGTGAGCATGCCACTGCACTCCAGCCTGGGTGACAGAGTGAGACTCCAACTCAAAAAGATAAATAAATTAAATATACATAAATAAAAGGAGGAAAGATTTGGTATGGTTTACATTTCTAAACAATTCTATTTGTTCTGTGGGAACGTAAGGCAAGGCAAATATTTCATCAAGAAAGAAAAAATAAATAGGATCCCAGCCCTCCTGGGACTGCCCAGTTGGGACTTTCTGGTATCCCATGGTTGAGAGAAGCTTCTGGGTGCTCTTAGCTCAGGCATGCCATACAGAGACCAAGTGGACCATCCCTCACTGCCTAGTGCCAGATTGCCAGATTGAGAACCTGAGGCAGGAGGATTCCTGGTTTCAGCCCCTCGAAGCTCAGGTGACACAGAGGGAGGAACCTGGTCAGGACTCAGGCTATCTTTCTGTCCATCCTCCTCCTTGCCAGGACATACAGCAGCTCCTTCAGCTCCAGCAGCTGGTACTTGTGCCAGGCCACCACCTCCAGCCACCTGCTCAGTTCCTGCTGCCGCAGGCCCAGCAGAGTCAGCCAGGTAAGGCCCCTATCCCAGATGGCCTCCCTGATGCCTTCACAGAACTCTCACCCCCTCACTCCATGTCTTCCCCCTTGTCTCTCCAGGTCTGCTACCGACGCCAAATCTATTCCAGCTACCTCAGCAAACCCAGGGAGCTCTTTTGACCTCCCAGCCCCGGGCCGGGCTTCCCACACAGGTGAGGCTATCCACTGAGTGCTCCAGGTTAGGCCAACAACAGGGCCTGATGAAGGCTGGAGGAAGGGGAGGAAGGAAGAGGGGAGTCTTCTCTCTCCATTTAGCTCAGCCCACAACCACAGGGCCCAAGACAGGAGGACCTGAGGCCCAACCATACTCTGCCAATTGTTTATTGTGCAACTCAGGCAAGCTCCTGATGTCTTCCTGTCTGGGTCATCCCCTTCCTTTGTCGAATGGGGGAGTCAAATCAGACTAGTTCTTAACCTTTTTAGGCACATGAACTCCTTTGAAAATCTAATGAAAGCTTTAGATATGGTTATCACCCCCCCCCAAAATCCACATGTGCATGAACACACAAACTTTCAGGGGTTTGCATGCCTTAATGTTGCAAATGCCTCAGGTCTCTTCTAGCACTGCAACTGGAGTGTTCTCTGAACAAGCCATCTGTTAGGAACTGTTTCAGGTCATCTTGCCAGACCAGAGACTAAAAACAGGGTCCACGGATATGTTTTATTCAACCATTGTCAACTAAATTCCCAAGAAGCACTGAATTTCCAGTTTTTCTTGACAAACTAGAAGATCTGGCAAGACTGGATCTGTGCTTATGTGGTAGCTTAGCAACCTTGGGTAGCTGGCCTGGCCACTGGCAGGGATCCCCTTAGGCAGAGTGCTAGCTCTCCAGGCCACCTTGGTGTCTGGACCCCAAGGCCTTTCTTTCAATTTGCTGCCTGGGTTCTAGGCTTTAATAATATCTTTCATTATCCTTTATGAATTTCAAGTTTTTTCTTTACTCATTTTTATAGTCCTTTCAAAAATTATATGAACTATTCCTGAAAGACTGAAAAGTTTAGAGACTAATACTGGTTTTAGCTATAGTTCTGGAATCCAAAATATTCTGAAAGTCAAGTCATCCTTATAACGTTGGCACTGGAACTCTTCTAGCTGCAAAACCTGCCCTGCTTTGAAATGTTGCATTCTATGACTTTTCTTTACCTCTCTTGGTGTGGCATTTCTGCTGCTGCAGATCTGTTAATGCAGATCTCATAATGCAGATCTGATTATGAGGTAATGTCTTGACCCTGATAGAGGTGGGGGCAGGTTACATTATCTATGATGTATGCCCCATGTAAGCCTTCTAAAAATAAACAGGTGCAGTGGCATGCACCTGCAGTCCCAGCTACTTGACAACCTGAGGCAGGAGGATTGCTTGAGACCAGGAGTTCAGTGCTGGCCTGGGCAACATAGTGAGATCCCATCTCAAAAAAAAAAAAGAAAAGAAAAGAAAAGAAAAATCTCTGAATTCCAAAAACATCTGGCACCAGCATTTTGGATAACAGATCAAGGACCTGGGTGATAAACATTCCTGCACTTGCCATTTATTTCAGATATTTTATTTTTAGGGCAATGAGCCATTCCAGACAGAGCTGTTGCTTTTTTGTAAACCCCCCTAATTATCCTCTCCATCTATTTTTTTAAACTTTTACTTTATTTGTAATCTACTAATTTTTAAGACAATTTTTTGAGAGCAGTTTTAGACTCACAGCAAAACTGAGTGGAAGATACAGAGATTAACCATATACCTTCTGCTCCCATACATACACAGCCTCCCTGATCATCCCTAAGTAGAGTGGCACATGTATAACAACTGATGACCCTACATTGACACATCATTATTATCCAAGGATCATAGTTTAAGTTAGGGTTCACTCTTGGTGTTGTACATTCTATGGGTTTGGACAGCCTACTCATTTTTAACTCAGTTCTCTCAACAGCCCTATTGGGTAGGCAGGGCAGCAGTGCTTGTTTTCCATTCTGCAGAGGGGAAAAGTGAGGTTCAGGGAAGTTAAAAAGCTTGCCCCAGCTACCTGGCAATTCAGTGGCAGGGCCAGTCCTTGATCCTCTGGCTGAGAGGAGGATAAAACCACTACCCCCAGCTCCAGGGAAAAAGCCCTCAGCAAATGAAGCTGGCTGCTCCTTCTGGGAGTTCACAGGCTTGAAGGGACAGTGGAAAGTTCCAGGCAATGAGGAGATCCATGTAGGGCAGCAGAGTCACATTTTAACGGGGTTGGCAATGAATGTGGAGGGATTTACTCCAGGAGATAGAGGGGAGTCTGTAGGAAGAGGATGAACTGCTGGGAGGCAGGGAGGGGGACTGTGCAGCCATTGCTGAGCCCCATCCTGGTCCTCGTCCTGCATCCCATCCACCTGCCCACCCCACCAGGCTGTGACCCGCCCCACGCTGCCCGACCCGCACCTCTCACACCCGCAGCCCCCCAAATGCTTGGAACCACCATCCCATCCCGAGGAGCCCAGTGATCTGGAGGAGCTGGAGCAGTTCGCCCGCACCTTCAAGCAACGCCGCATCAAGCTGGGCTTCACGCAGGTCTGTGGCCACATAGCAGGCCAGGTGGTGGGACAGAGCTCATGGGCAGGACACTATGAAGGGCGTGACCCACTGGTGGGTGGGATGGGCCCCGTGCTCAAAGGTCCTGCCCTGACCTCTACCCCATCCCCACCCCACTGGCTCAGGGTGATGTAGGCCTGGCCATGGGCAAACTCTACGGCAACGACTTCAGCCAGACGACGATATCCCGCTTCGAGGCCCTCAACTTGAGCTTCAAAAACATGTGCAAACTCAAGCCCCTCCTGGAGAAGTGGCTCAATGACGCAGGTGGGACCAGGCTGGGGCTTCTGCACAGGGGAGCGTTGGTGGGCAATAGCCAGGGGAGGCGCCTTCTCATGCTCAGTCTCTTCCTGGGGACAGAGACTATGTCTGTGGACTCAAGCCTGCCCAGCCCCAACCAGTTGAGCAGCCCCAGCCTGGGTTTCGATGGGCTGCCCGGCCGGAGACGCAAGAAGAGGACCAGCATCGAGACAAACGTCCGCTTCGCCTTAGAGAAGAGTTTTCTAGCGGTGAGGCCCCACCCTCTGGGTGACCCTGAGAGGTGGTGGGCAGATGGGCCCGGGGCTAACCTGCCCTTTGCCTATAGAACCAGAAGCCTACCTCAGAGGAGATCCTGCTGATCGCTGAGCAGCTGCACATGGAGAAGGAAGTAATCCGCGTCTGGTTCTGCAACCGGCGCCAGAAGGAGAAACGCATCAACCCCTGCAGCGCGGCCCCCATGCTGCCCAGCCCGGGGAAGCCGGCCAGCTACAGCCCCCATATGGTACCAAGAGCCCCTCTGGGGGGTGGGAGAGCACAAAGCTTGGCAGGCATCTGTGAGAAGCACACCCTACTTGGTTGTTCACAGAGCCTAGAACAGAGGCTGGGAGAGTCACTCTTGGGGACAGGCTGTTACATAGATGGAGCAGTCACATGGGGACACTTTCCAGGGAACGGTGGTCTTATGTGAGGGACACAAGCACCCACAGTTATACTCTGACATAGCCAGACACAGAGTTATCATAGGGACATAGCCACACAGGAAGGGATACATGTGGCCAGGGACATGGTCCAAGTAAGGATGCATAGGCTCACAACCTCAAAGAGACAGGGAGGCACTTACCCTGCAGGGACAGCGTTACACCCATGAATGGACTCTCAAGGTCCACAGCTGCACACAGGCCCACTTGGTATCAGACACAACTGGGATGTCCTTTATTTCCTTTCATGGGAAGGGCTGTGACATTCCAGAGAGGACCTCCTGCTTCCAGTGGAGTGGGAGGAGGGACTGAGTGAGTCATAAAGGAAGAGTTAACCAGCCACGTGAAGAAAAAAGAGAAGGGCCTTTCAGGTGAAGGGACCAGTGTGCACAAAGGCCTAGAAAGAAGCCAGAGTATGCCCAGCCTGATTTGAGGAACTCCAGTGCAATTTAGTGTGGTTGCAGCTGCAATGTAAATGAATGAGGTGGGAGTGAGGGATGGGCACGGGGAAGACACCCCAAGTTTAATAATGAAGAGCTGGAACTTGAACCATGGTTAGTGAGGAGCTAAGAAGCAGTTCTGAGCCGGGGAAGGACAGGGTTAAATTCAGTGAAGCTAAGGTGAGACTGGAGGTAGAGAGATCAAGAAGAAAGTTGGTGGGTGGTCCCAGGACATTAAGTAATATGATAGCCCAACACTGTGATGCAAAGATATGTGTAAATTTATCTGCATAAACTGTACTCCCCACCCCCACAGTTTAGGCCTGCTCCTTTCTTGCCTGGGTCACTTTGAACAGGTTCTCTTGCCTTGCTTATCAA
>NW_007253600.1:155182-156836 GCF_000164805.1 Carlito syrichta | reverse complement strand
CCCCCCACCCCCGCTCATAAAAGGGCAGTGCCTATTTATCTCAGGAAAGGATTTTTAGTTTTGCACAAGTGACAAGAATAGAGCAGTGGCTCTTAAGGTGCATTATTGCTTCAGACAGGACACAGCACTGCAGAGACTAGCCAGACTGGATAGTGACAGAGGAGAGGTGGGGAGCGCTCTCAAATGAGAATTATTCCTTCCTGCTTATGGTTCAGAATCACCCAGGGTAAATGTGAAGAAAGATATAAAAAGCATGTGGAATAATACAAACGCAGCATTGTACCCAAAGCCCCCTTCCCCATCCTGGGACAGAGAAGTGGGGCCTACAGAAAACATCATGGGGACTGCTGGGGGACAGTGGCCTAATCATACCTCCTTTCCTCTCTCCCCAGGTCACACCCCAAGGGGGTGCAGGGACCTTACCATTGTCCCAAGCTTCCAGCAGTCTGAGCACAACAGGTCAGGGAGGGCAGAAGATGGTGAGGGGGGACTGGGAGGATGCGGCACAGGCTGGAGCTGAGGTTCTCAAGTGGCTCTGGGCGTCCATGGGCCTTAAGACTGAGCCCGGGGGTGTGGAGAGCATGGGAAGGACAGTGGGGAGAGGGCAGGCCTCCACCCTTCCTCCACCCTTCCTCAATTCAGCTTTAATCTGCTCTACAGTTTCATATGAGAAAAGCATGGGCTTGGTAAAAAGTAAGGCACTTGGGTTTTGTGCCTGGCCTTTGTCGTTTATAAGCTGTGTGAACTCAAGAAGCTACTTTATCTCTCTGAGCCTCTCTTTTTATAAAATTACTATGAGTGTATGATACATACAGAAAATATATACACAAATATATACACATAAGAGTGTATGCACACACACACATACTCTTGTACTCAAAGTCCTCTTTTCCCCCTTCCTGGGACAGGACATATTTAACACCATATATAAGAGTCATATAAGATAATAATATAAAACAAACACCAAACTGCCCCTCCCCAGGCTAAGAAATAATAAGTAGAGATTTATAAAATATTAAGGGCATGCCTTACTACTTTCTATACATATATAAAGTATATTGACTGCTTTAATTCTTATACATATTTTATAAGATAGGTTCCATTATTATCCCCATTTTTCAGATGAGGGATTTGAAGGTCAGAGAGGTTAGGGCACTGGCCCAGGAGCACAGCTGGGATTCCACAGAGTCTGGAATTTCTACCCCAGCAGTCTGGCTGAGTCTGGGCTCTCAGCCCTCCTCAGGCTGCCCATTCCTGAGCTGCCAGCAGCATGCCTCACACCCTGCATCCCCTCCCTGGCCCCTAGAGGGCACCATAGAGTTTTGTCTTCTGGGTACCCCACTTCCCGGCAGTGTTCAGGTTGGGGTATGCAGAGTGCCAGTGTGTGTCTGGCATAGGGCATGGGTTCAACATACGGCAGCTGCTCATCTATTATTGTGCGTCTCCATAGAAGAGGCACAAAGAAAAAACTGTTCTGTTCTGACTGAGGAGATGCATGTGAGCTGGTGGGGAAGAGTAGTAGTCGACCCTGGGTTCCTCGTGGGGTAAGAGTGGAAGCTGAAGACCCCATCTCTCTGTCTCTCTCTGGCAGTTACTACCTTATCCTCAGCTGTGGGGACGCTCCACCCCAGCCGGACAGCCGGAGGGGGTGGGG
>NW_007253600.1:150609-155162 GCF_000164805.1 Carlito syrichta | reverse complement strand
GGGGGTGGGGGCGGGGGCGGGGCCGTGCCCCCCCTCAATTCAATCCCCTCTGTCACTCCCCCACCCCCGGCCACCACCAACAGCACAAACCCCAGCCCTCAAGGCAGCCACTCAGCTATCGGCTTATCGGGCCTGAACCCCAGCACGGGGTAAGTGGGTGCAGGTGGGGAGGCTGTGGGGAGAAGCAGGGTTGCTACTGCTTCCAGGGTGGGGAGCTGCACCCCGGTTCCGCCAGTGGACCCCTGCCCGTGCTAATGCATCTGCTTTGCCTCTTGCAGAAGCACAATGGTGGGGTTGAGCTCCGGGCTGAGTCCAGCCCTCATGAGCAACAACCCTTTGGCCACTATCCAAGGTGCGTGCTGCCTCATGTCACTCCCATCGCCACTAGTCCTGCCCCCTGGGGCCTCGAGCCCCTCCATTGCTGCTCCAGCCATGCCATCCTGCCCCTGCTCACTGCATCGCATCACTCGCCTCTTCATGCCCATCTTACCTTTGGGGAATGTGTGAGGGGTGCTAATGGGGGTCAGTGGGATAGATGGGAAGACAGGGGGCACTCCGGGCAGGACACTGGAAGGTGAAGGTCTACCCTGGCCCGGCATGCCCCCAGCCCAGCCTCTCTCTCTCCCTGCCAGCCCTGGCCTCTGGTGGAACCCTGCCCCTTACCAGCCTTGATGGCAGCGGGAACCTGGTGCTGGGGGCAGCCGGCGCAGCCCCAGGGAGCCCTGGCCTGGTGACCTCGCCACTCTTCTTGAACCATGCCGGGCTGCCCCTGCTCAGTGCCCCGCCTGGCGTGGGCCTGGTCTCAGCAGCAGCTGCGGCTGTGGCAGCCTCCATCTCCAGCAAATCTCCTGGCCTCTCTTCCTCATCCTCTTCATCTTCATCCTCCTCCTCCACTTGCAGCGAGGCGGCAGCACAGACCCCTGGAGGCCCAGGGGGGCCCGAGGCAGGGTCCAAGCCTGAGTGAGGGCCTGCCATGCCTCCCTTCCCACTCCACTGACCCCCACCTCGGTCCCTCGCCTGGGAAGAGGGCAAGGAGGCCGGCAGTGGGGGCGCAGAGAGTCCTGGAGCAGGAGTGACAAGGGAGTAAAGACCAAAAAAAACCCAAGTAACCAAAAAAGAAAAAAAAAAAAAAAGGAAAGAAACTAACCAACTTTAAAGAAAACCAAAAATAATCACAACAGAAACCAGCTGCCCCAAAGGAACCAGAGGTGAAAAGCAAACAAACAAAAAACCAAAAAACAAAAACAAAACCCCACAAAATCAAACAAACCAAAAACAAGTCATGAGCCAGACCTCAGTGTGCTCACCCTCACCGCTACGACACCAAATAAGAACCCCAGCCAAGGGCAGAGAAGCCTCCGGCAGGTCGGACCTCATGCCACCAAGCCCTGGCTGTGGGATCAACCCCCAAGCCTGCCTCCCCCAATGGGGGCTAGAGAGGGAAAAAGAGAATATGCCAGCCTCCTAGCCCCAGCCCCCAGCCCTGAGCCAGCAAAGACAGGGCACAGCCTGGGGTAGATGGGCTGGGACTCAGCACCACCTGCCAAATGTTCTTTTCCGGAAGGTGAAAGAGAAAGGGCCTGAACAACCTTACACCAAATATTCAGTAGCTTCATCCAAAGGATGTACAGAATTTTTAGCGTTGTGCTCAACAGAATGTGTCCCTACCATGTGTCCCCTCTCCTCTGGCCCCCCAGCTCTCCCCACCTGGGCAGGGGGTCTTGCTTTAACCTCCTCCCTCCCCCCAGCCAGGGGAGAGTTCAAGGGAAGGCCTGGGGATAACTCTTCATTCCTTGTTCCTCCCGCTTTTCCCCTTTGAAGGGTGGGCTAGGCCATTTTGCCAAGTTCTAGCTCTCACAAGTTCCTCCTCCACCCTGTCACCCTCCTCTGTTCTGGAATCTACTCCTCCCCAGACTATGGGGGGGGGTGGAAATTTCAGACAAGAGGGGATGAGGTGAGGGCACTCAGTTGTCTTTTTTTCCATCTTGTCTGTTTCCCTGAAAAAAAATTCATATTCCAGTGCCTATCCGTGGAATCCTTCACGTTCTTTGACATTAACCAGAAACCAAAAAGAGAACACACCTCACTCTTCCCACCCTGTGCCCCTCTGATACTGGCAAATGCCTCTCCCTCCCCTCATACACACGCATACACGCATGCACCCCAGTGGTGGGGTTCCTCGAGATGGCATCCCCATCAGGGCCCATGTGGTGGGGACAGTGCCACACCTGTGGTCCCCATCTGAGAGGGCGTGGTGGTGGCCACTACTCTCACTAAACCTCCCCAAGGCTTGGCTGGATCCCGTTGTTTGCCCAGTCCTGGACACGTCTCAACAATGGACAGGAGAGACGCCGCTGGGAGCCACCTTGCCCTCCTACTATTGGGGAGGCCAACAAAGTTTTGAACCAAAAAACAAAAACAGAAAACCAAACAAACAATAAATTTAAACTAGAAAAAAAAGAATTTATATATATATAAATATATATATAAGGGAAAGAAGATGAGGACTCTTCAAGAATTAGAAGGAGCCGCGAGGTGGAGCCAAGCCCCTGCACCAGTGGTCCAGGCCCTTGGTCCCCAAGGCGGATGGAAGGACGGATGCTTCTTTCTCTTCACAAATACCTCATGGACGTCGTCTTCGGGAAAGCCGGAGGGGGACGGCTGGGGCAGGGCCTGTCCCTCAGCCAGGGTGGATGGAAGCGGGTGGGCGGGGCTGAGAGAGGGTGTCAGGGACAGGGGTGAAGAGCCCCAAACTCCCCGCCCCCCCAATCAACTGAAAAAGCTTTAAAAAAAAAAAAAGACAGGAAAAAAAGGAGTAAGAAAGCAAAAAGAATGGACGAAGGAAAACTAACAGCTTTCGGGTGGTTTGATTTCTCCTTGGATTTCTTTTTCTGTCCTCTCTCCTGTCTCCCTCTTCTTTCTCTCTCCTCTCTCCTCCCTCTTCCTTTGCTCTTCTCTCACTTCTCTCAATCTTGTTCTTTCTGTGTCTCTCCTCAAACCAAAGTGTTGCTGTGAAGGACGCGAGCCATTGAAATCAGAGTGGGGCCCGGCAGCCGCAATGTGGCCTCTGCCCCTCGCTGGGCAGGAGCAGAGGGAGGGGAGAGGCCCAAGACAGCAGTGCTGCAGCCCCAGGTGGCTTCCACTTTCTGCTGGACACTCCAAGGACAGGCAGACGGAGCCCCAGGCCTCAGCGTTCTCTTTTTTCTTGTCTCCCTTCTCCCACCCGGGAAATGAAACTGTTGGGCTGGGCCATGGAGGCAGCAGAGACTCGGCCATTGCAGGGGTCTCCGGGTGCCTTGTCTGGGCAGCGGTGGAGTAGTCGCCTCTCCCACCCTGGCACCGATGGGGCCTTGCACCTCATCGACTCATCCTCGCCGGAATGTAAGCATCTCCGCCGAACTGACTCCCTGCCCTAACCCTACCTCTGAGTTTGTCCATGTTTATTTCCTGAAGAGAGAAGGGACTGGTGAGAGGGCTTGGGCCCTAGCCCAAGGGTGGAGAGGGAGCCAAGGGCTCCTGACCAGATAGGAAGGACATTTGAGCAGAGAAAAATGAAAGGAATTACAACCAAAAATCCCCTCCGAGAAGACAGGCAGCATGGAAGGCATGGTGGAGATGACTCAAACAAAAACTATGATTCTAGACCAAAAAGAAAAAAAAAAGAAAATCCAGGACTCACCACCACCCACTTCATCCTGCTTCCTCCCGTCAAGTCCCACCACCGGGGACCTCTCCCCCACCCCAGTGTGGGGCAAAGAGAAGAGGAGGAAGCAGGGGGCAGGGATGGGGCAGATGCCCTGACATTGGTGGAGGGACCCCCGTGCAGCCGGGGGTGCTGGGGACCCTCCCCATCCAACCCCCACAACTGGGAAAAGAAAAACAAGAAAAAATATTCCTGGGAGGGGGGAAAATAACCAAATCCCAAGCTTTAACTACAGCTGTGAAACCAAATATTGGGAAGGGGGTGGGAGGGAGGGAGGGGCAGGTGAGCCCCAGGTCTCCCCCCGGGCCCCCTCCCCCGAGGACTCGAGATAAGGCACCAAATACCTCATAGAACTTTAATGTTAAAAAAGGAAACCAAATATCGTTGGCTGGGGGCCAGCCAGGGCAAGGGGCTGGGGGGCTGGAGGGAGCCAGGGTTGGGAAGGTGATGGGGGAATTCATGCCCCCCACCCCCATCTGCCCCTTCCACTCTGGTCCCCCGTCTCGACTCCGGGAAACAAAACTATCTCATCGTTTTTATTTTGTGGTCTGTACAGAGCCTGTGTCCGTGTGTCTGTGTATGAGTGAGAGAGTTGGAGGGCTGGGAGCTTTATGTGGGGGATGGGGAGGGAACCCCAGGCCAGGCTCTGGGCTAGGTTAGATGTCTGAGGTGGGGGGCAGGCCAAGGGCCTGGGCTAGGAAGAAAGGAGAGATGAGTGGATTGGAGCAAGGGGGAGGCCTCTGAATCTCTCTCCTCCCCAACCCTGATCTCCTACTTAAAGGAGGAACAGAGAATAGGTCTATCCAAATGGTGGGCCTTCTATTTGTGCCAAAAAAGACAAATGATGCCA
>NW_007253600.1:139944-150589 GCF_000164805.1 Carlito syrichta | reverse complement strand
CACATTCATCATTTTTTTTTTTTTTGAGTTGGAGTCTCACTCTGTCGCCCAGACAGGAGTGCAGTGGCCGATCATGGTCACCGCAGCCTCGACCTGCGCTACCACGCCCGGCTGATTTTTTGATTTATTGTAGAAATGAGGTCTGCTGCCCAGGCAGTTCTCGAACCCACGGGCCTTCTATTTGTGCCAAAAAAGACAAATGATGCCAGTAACTAAACCACCTCTCTCTGTTCTCTTCTGGGGGGGTGGGTGGTGGGAGTGCGTGTGGGGGGGTGGGTAGGGATGGGGAACCCAAGCCCCTGTAGAAAGTGGGGCTAAGATCAGGAGGAGTGGGAAGGATATGAGTTTTCCACCCATCTCTTCCCTGGGAAAGGCCAAGAGAGGGTCTCCAAACCCTGGGAAGATATGATGAGGAACTAGCCAAAACAGGGGTGATCTCTTGACTAGTTTTACTGACCCACCCAAATCCCTGGGTGCCTCTCTTTTCCTCTAGCCCAGGGTAGGGGGAACTGAGTGAGAGAGTGAAACAGACTGAGAAAGATTGAGACACGCGGGCCCCCACTGGTCTCTGAGTGGGAAAGGCAAGTGCGAGAGATAAAGGCCTCCAAGAGAAAAAATAAACAAACCAAAGATTTAACCATTAAAAAAAAAACCACAGACAACTCCGCTACCTTTTTATACGTTGGAAAAAAAAGTGAAAAAATTTTAAAAATAAAAATTAAAAAAAATACACAAAAACTCCAAGCCGCAGGTCCTTCGTGCGGTTTGAACTTTGACCTCAGCAGTCTCCAAAGCAAGACAACGACAAAGGCGGAAAAAAAGGAAGAAAAAAATGTATATTTTTAAGTATTTGTCCTTGAGATGTTAGCTCCTTGTTAAACAAACAAAAGGAGAGAAGAATCCAGAGAGAAGTGTTGCTGGGATGGAGACAACTATTTACTATGTCTGTGACCCCTCCCTTTTGCCTTCCCTTCTTCTCCTCTTTCCTTTCCTCTATCCTGCTGCCCCTCCCCCAACCTGTCCCCCAAACCCAGGGGCTCAGTATTTATTTATTTATACACTTGCAGGGTGACTGGGGGCCTCTCTCAACAACTTGGTAGAGGCCCTTTGGATCATGGTGGGGTGGAGATAGGGCAGGGATTCTTTGGGAAAAGCAGTGGCCTGATCTTTAATCAACTTTGTCCCACTGCTGCCACCATTACCTCCCAAATCCAGGTTTGCATTAGGGCAAGGTGACCACCTTACCTTGTAAAGATCAGATTGGCTCAGCCCTTTCTGGTGTGGGTGTCTCACCTACTCATGCAAATGACCAGGTTGGAAAATGAGAGTATGCGGAGTTGGTGGGGGTGGCAAGTAGGGCAAGGGCGACCAAGAAGTGGCATCCAGAAATCGAGCAGACCTGGGAGTAGACCTCTCTTTCTTCCATTCTCACCAAGTTAGCCTCCCTTTCAGTTCTGTCTGACCCCTGTGTTGGTAGCCCCTCCTTTCCCATCCTCTACCTTCTCCCTGTCTCTTTTCGTGGTAGCGGGTTAGCGTTTCAGTGTTCTTAACTCCAATCTGCTTGTTCATTGTACAATGTGCTTCTTTTAAGGCCCCATTTTTGTAACTTGAGTGTGTCATTCATCTGAACAACAAACATCAAAAAATAAAAAATTAAAAACTGTACAGAGAGAAATGATGCCTGCTCTCCCTTGGTCTCCTGACTCTCTGTCCTGGGAAGGGTGGTGAGGAAATCAGGGTATGGGATTGGGGATCTGCATGCAGGGGAGCTAAGGGTTTTACTTCTGTTCCAATTGTGAATGTTCAGAAGTAAGGCACAAATTATTTCACCCAAAAAACCAAGTCTTGGAACTTAGAACAAATTCAAATTCCTGAATTCAAGTTTCAGTTATGCTGCTTTATAGATATGTGACTTTCAATACGTGAGCTTCAGTGTTCTCATCTGTAAAACAGGACAATACTTGCCTCACGGGGTTGTGAGATGAAAGTGTAACTAAAAGTGCTTAGGACAGATTTCCAGCACACCATCTTCAACACGTGAGAGTTATGAGAAAATAGGAAAACACCAAGTATTTCCCCATCTCCATCCTTGGATGCTTCCTCAGAAGACTAAAAAGACCCTTAAAAACCAGAGTGATTTTCAAGTTGTCTGGTGGTACAATGTACACACCACCCCCCTTCCTTTTTTAGAGCAACAGTCTTACACTAGGAAGCTGTTGGGTTTGTCACCGTTCCATCCTCTGATGTATGCCTGGCACACAGGTGCTAGGATTCTGTGAATTCAGTAAAGACTGCGAGAATAGGAGCACAGGAAAAAGGAATACAGTGGGAGGTGGGTTTGATATTTAGCAAGATAGTGTCACTACTGCATTGCTTTGGCAAAAATGGAAGAAAAAAAGCACCTCTTCAACTCTCAAGTCAGTATACATGGAGCATCAGAGTAGTACCTGGAGGAAGGTCATTCAGTCCAGTCTCATTTTAGGGTGGTACAGTCAGAATCATGCAGGCTATCCTGACAAGCAGATGGCACACCTAAGAGCACCGTGGCACTCACTGCCTGTCCTGAAGCTTCAACTCCACATTCACTGTTAGTCTTATGATTGTGCCCAACTGCTCTATATGCCCTGCCTTCTACAGTCATACCACTCTTGTTAAAAACATTGTGCAAGCCGGGCTCAGTGGCTCAGCCTGTAATCCCGTGCCTTTGGGAGGCTGGATGAGTGGCTTGCCTGAGCCCACGGGTTCGGGACCTGCCTGGGCAGAGAGACCTCATCTCTACAATAAATCAAAAAATCAGCCGGGCGTGGTAGCGCATGCCTGTAATTCCGGCTACTTGGAAGGCTGAGGCGGAAGGATCACCGGAGCCCAGCAGGTCGAGGCTGCGGTGGCCGGGAGCGGCCACTGCACTCCAGTCTGGGCGACAGAGTGAGACTTCAACTCAAAAAACAAACAAAAACCATATTGTGCAGCCAGGCTCGGTGGCTCAGCCTGTAATCCCAGCGCTTTGGGAGGCTGAGGTGAGTGGATTGCCTGAGCCCACGGGTTTGAAACCCACCTGGGCAACTTGGCGAGACCTCATCTCTACAATAAATAAATAAAAAATTAGCTGGGCGTGATAGCACACGCCTGTAGCTCCGCTACTTGGAAGGCTGAGGCGGAAGGATCGCCGGAGCCCAGCAGGTCGAGGCTCCGGTGGCCGGGAGCGTGTCACCGCACTCCAGTCTGGGCGACAGAGTGAGATTCCAACTCAAAAAAGAAAAACAAAAAAAAACCTTATTGTGCACTAAGGAATTAGTGTTTTGGCCCCTTAACTACTTTGCTTGGGCAACTTCCGTTTCAAGTAAAAACAGGCAATGCAAGCCCCACTGTCATCAGGATTGTTTTGTGTACACAGTGCAGATTCCTGGGTCTCACCCCAGATATGCTTGCTGAATCCAAGTCTCCTGCCCAAAATACATTAAAATTTGGGAACCCAAATTTAATAGCCCATTCAACCCAAGCAATAGCACCCAAGTGATTAGTGTTATTATTTTTTAGGACTATGGTTCAACTGAGGACCATGGAAGTTTCAATGGGATGATGATGAACAATGAATCCCCTAAACTTGTTTTTAAACGTGTTGTACATAAAACCTTTTCTCAGGATAGGAGCCCAACTAGAGGCTCCAAAAAAAGAATAATGGAGGAAGGATGACCAACCACAGTCATAGTATCATTCTTCTCTGTTGAGAGCATCTTTATTTTGTTGTTAACCAGCACTCTCTGATTTTTTTCACCATTCTCATCCCTTTTCTTGATTCAGTCTGATTTTTACCTGGTTTTGCAAGGATGATTACTCCAATTATTCTAAACACTTATTTGATGACTTTCAGGATGTATAGCTCTTCTTGCAAGGTGGTGGCTCGGGAATGACTTCACCTGGGGATTTGGGGACTTGGCATTTGGGGCTAAGATGGCTCAAGTCCTTTTTGCAGGGTATGCGGTTATTGAAAGACGGTGCCCACAATTTACACACCCTGGTGGGAAACAACTGCTTAATAGAGTTGCTCTTTATAGGAGCTGTTAGGACATCAAATGGGTAAGTGTATTTTAAAAAAAAAACAATTAAAATAAGCATAGTGTAGTAAAAGTTAGGACACCTGACTTTTGGCTCTCATCTGAGCAACAGGTTGAACCAATGATTTTCAAATGATACCTTAGAGCCCTGGTGTCTGCAGAGGGCAAAAGGCCTGCTAAAGGGAGTAAAGAGTAATAGGGAGGCCAAGTGGGTGTGTCTTGGGTCTTCCTTTCCCTAAGTTTCCAAACAAACAGCTTCCCTTTTACCTCTCACTTACTGAGGTTCTAAATAAGAGTTCTTTCCAACAGAAGAATCTAGAGTAACCTTGGGGAGGAGGAGAGGGTCTCAGAGGCAAGGGCAGCGCAGCAGCTGAACATTACCACCAGTCACACACTCCCCGTCTCCTGTCTCTACTGCCCTCCCCCAAGTATGCAGAAGGTAGCAGAGTGTAGAGTAAAGCATATGGGCAATTAAATCAAATGAAACCAGGTTTAAGTTCAAGCTCTGCCCTGATTGGGTTGACTCTGTCCTTGGGCAAGCCATCTCAATGCTTTTGATGGCAGATACCTTCCCTACAATTCTCCTTACACAATCAGTGGGAATATTATTCAAAATAATGTAAGAAGTACTTGAGACTAACTAGATGTTCAAACACTGGCCAGCCACCCCAACAATTCCTCTTTGCACAACAAAAATATGTTGCAGAGCCGAAGTCCAGCTTCAAGGGGGATTCAAGGCACCTTTCATGAGAATTCCTACCCCCAGCCACACATTACTATGAATCTTCTCCAACCCTACAGCTGGGTCTGGCCCCAGAAGCTATTCTCTTCTGCCATAGAAATCATGC
This sequence comes from Carlito syrichta, assembly GCF_000164805.1. NCBI lineage: Eukaryota > Metazoa > Chordata > Mammalia > Primates > Tarsiidae > Carlito > Carlito syrichta. Next base: position 145,686 of record NW_007253600.1, on the reverse strand, counting down.
CTGACTTGCATTTGCCCTCAGGGATCCAATGAGAAAACCAGATGGTCTTGGGTGATATGGCCCACATCAGGCCAGGAGTAGGTGACACAGGTGCTAAGAATATGATTTCTCTAAATATTCCTGCCACCAGCAGAAACAGCCTTGAGCTTTTCCACAGGGCTGTGGGGACCTCTAGTGGCAAGAGAGCCATGCTGCCTCCACCCAGCACCAGCATGAAGTCCCCACTCAGAGCCATGCTCACGGAAGCCAGGTCCTTTCCACTCAGAACCATACCCAGGGGTGCCAGTTCCTTTCTCATCAATTCAGCAAATGTTTACTGAACTGCTAGTACCTGCCAGGCCATTCTGGGTGCTGGCGACATTGCCATGAGAAGCCAGACCCAGTATCTGACCTCATGACTCCCCAGTTCTACTCTACATAGCAGGGCCTGATAAAAGCTCATAAGTGTACAACTCAGTCTTTATTGATGGTTTCACTTTTGGGGTCACCAGTACTAACAGGTGGAAAGCTGGGTGGGGGCACCTTTATGCATATCAAGAACCCCAGAAACCCCCCCAGAAGAGAATAAATCCAATAACAGAACATACATGGCAGTAGGGGTGGGAAGAAGGGGTACATTAAGTCCAGAGGGTTAAGGGGATGCTAGAGGAGGGCCTTCAGCAACAGTGCATGATGGTGCTGAAGAGGGAAACGGGGCAGAGTCAGCCACTGATCTGGACTCCCTCAGCCTCAGCCAGAGGGTAGATCTCAATGGCCTCCACCAAGGGCAGCGCCTCCACTGCAGTCTCCATCACAGCCAGGCCAACGGCAGCCTCTGCCTCTGCCAGCTGCTGTCGTACAGCTGCCTGGTGCTGCTGCTGATGGGTCTTGCGGTGCTTCCAGAGGTTGGAGAAAGAACGGTAGCTCTTGCCACAGTCAGGGCAGGAGTAGGGCCGTTCACCTGTGTGGATGCGGCGATGTTCTGCTAGGCGCATGGAGATGGCAAATGCCTTGCCACATACTTCACAGGCAAAGGGCCGCTCACCTGTGTGCAGGCGCCGGTGGTCTTTCAGATGGGTACTCTGACGGAAGGCTTTGCCACAGTCTGGACATGGATATGGCCGCTCACCTGTGTGGATGCGCCGGTGTACCTGCAGTGATGTCTCTGTGCTGAACAGCTTCTTACACTCACTGCACTCCAGGCCCCGGCGTCGGGCAGGGGCCGCAGGGGCTGTTGTGGCAGTGCCTCCAAGGGCCGTTGGTGAGGCAACTGGTGTGCGAGTGGCCCGCGGGGCCCGAGGGGCTGGGGGCTCCTTAGCCAGGACCTCTCCAGGCCCAGCAGCTGCATGGGCAGCCTCGTGGGCCTGCAGTCGAGCAGCTGAGCCCACTTTCTTGCCACAGGTGCCACACTCGAAGCGCCGTGGGGCCTGGGCAGCAGCAGCTGCACAGCGGTGCTCGCGGAGTCGCAGTGAGGAGGGGAAGGCAGCCCCACAGGATGGGCAGCGGTGGGGCTGGCGCCCAGCATGGACCACAAGTTGGTGTACTTCCAGCAGCCGGCGCAGCAAGAAGGAGCGGGGACACTCTCGACACTTGTAGGGGTACTCACCTGTGTGGTGGTAGCGATGCATAAGCAGGCGGTACGGGCGGTGGAAACGCACCCCGCATTCCTGGCAGCGGTAGGGAAAGTGCTGAGCATGTACTAGGCGGTGCTGCCTCAGAGTGGAGCTTTGCGTGAAAGCCTTGCCACAGTCCCCACACCTGTAGGGTCGCTCTCCTGTGTGTGTGAGCCGGTGGCGGGCCAGGTTGGCAGGTGAGTTGAAGGGCTTGGAGCAGTCAGGACAGGGGAAGGGCCGTTCACCCGTGTGTGTGCGCAGATGGTTACGCACGTGAGACTTCTTCTTGAACATCTTACCACAAATGCTGCATTTATGGCGCCGCTCCAGCCGGTGCACAAAACGCTGGTGCCGGGTCAGCTGCAATGCCTTGCCAAATTCACGACTGCACAGGAGGCAGCGGTAGGTGCCTGGAGTAGCAGGCCCTGCCGAGGTTTCCTCGGACACAGGGGGCTCAGGAGCCTCTGGTTCTCCAGTCTCTGCTGGGGCTGGCTCAGGGAAACCAATGACAGGCTCCTCTGGTGGAACTGGTGTCGTAGGCAGAGGGACACCCCCTACCCCATGGGTACGCCGGTGATAAAGGAACTTGGTAAGGTTAACAAAGGTCTTTCCACATGGACATGAATGCAGAGGATTTGGGGTGTGGGCCCGCCGGTGGGCCAGGAGGAGGGCCTCTGTGCCAAAGGCCAGGCCACAGTCTACACACAGAAAGTGTGACTCGCTGCTGTGGTCTCCAAGGTGCTGGTCCAGACTGGAAGGGCTGGGGAAGACACGACTGCACAGGGGGCACTTAAAGACACCCTCCCGGTGACTTCGCAGGTGCTGTTGTAGCTGGTGGGGTGAGAGAAAGAGCTGGTCACAGGCTGAGCAAAAAAGCTCCTGTGTGGCTGCTCCGCCTGGCTCTCCACTGTTGCTTCTCCGGGCTTTGCGTCCCCGGCGATCGCGCCCAATGGCTTCACCATTGCGTAGCTCGTAACTGTGGTCAGAAGCTGGCAGGGGGTCAGGCTGAGATACAGGCAGCTCTGTGGGTGATGAGGTCAGTGTCTCCTGCTGTGAGGCAGGTTCCTCAGCCTCTGGGGCAGAAGCAGGGAAGTGAGTGGCCTGGTGCTCCAGAAAGTCAGCTGGCAGCTGGAACAGCTGAGAGCACTCAGAGCACTTATAGAGGAGCAGTTCCACCTCAGTCACTACCTCGGTGGTGGTGGCAGCTGCAGATGGGACAGCCGCCCCTTCCCCACCCTCTTCTGCCTTTCGGTACGAGTGCTCCACAGCCACTCGGGCCTGGCCCACAGGAGGCCCTAGGACAACTGGGGACCCAAGGACAACTGGGGCAGGAGCCTTGGTGGGTGTGGCCCGGAGATGAGTCTGCCGGTGGTTCAGCCAGAGTTCCTGGCTGGCAAAGAGAGCCTTGCAATCCACACACTCATAGTGGATGGTACTGGAGCTCAGGGATGGTGCCTTGGGTGGTGGCTCAGCTGGCACTGCCTCCTGGGGTGCCATCATCTTCAGGTGCAGCTCCTGGTGCTCCAGGAGTTGGCTAGGAGACATCAGCAGCTGACCACATTCCAGGCACTGGTACTGGCTCTCCTGAACTAGGGTCTGATAGAGGCCAGTGCCAGAAGCTGCCTCTGTGGCCACAGTGACTCCAGGATCAGCCACGCCCACCAGCTCAAAGTGCTGCTGGGGCACGTGGGAGTTCTGGTGCATGAGCACCTCCTCCAGGGATCCATACAGTTGGTTGCACTCAGAGCAGACATAGCGGTGCTCAATGTACAGGACTGTTTCCTCTGACTCTTCAGTCATGGTAGCGGCAAGGCCCTGGGCTGGGAGAGGTAAGAATAGAGATAAATCAGTCAGGCCACTGTTTCCTCAGTACTTCCCAAGGGTGGTTCTTTCCCTTTATCACTCTCACCTCCCAATACCTTAGATCTATTTCCCCACCTAACATCTTAATTTTTCCAGTCCCACCTAACAACCCTTCCTCCCCTGAACATAAAACAAAAACACCAAACACAAAATCTTCCCAGCAGTCCCTTCCCCAGGAATCTATCCCCAAAATCTCACCTCAGAATCAACTCCAATCAAACTCTACCCACTAGAGCCTTGTAACCTGTCCAATCCCTTCATCTCCCACGCCTCACAGCAGACCCCATGATCCCCTGCCCATCACACAAAAACCTGTCTCTCTCCACTTGGACCTCCTTCCATTGACTCCTTACCAACTCACATGACCCCTTTTCTCTCTAAAGCACTCAGGCAAAATCTCACACAGGCCTTCCCCCGCCTACTTCTCTCAGGGTATCAGACTTATTTTTACACCCATTCTACTCAAACTATCCCAATGCCCTGCCATTCCACTTTTGGCACCCTTACATGGTGTGGCCCTTCTCTCTTACACACAAGCTCTAATGCCCACTAACTCTCTTCCTCTAGTGTCCAAATTCCTCATATCAAACTATCTCTTCCCCCCAAATTTTCTCTTATTGTTGACCTAACCTATCTCCATACCCAACCTTTCCCCACCATAGCCAATTCCTGGTTTTACCCAGGCCCCCCCCCCCTTTACTTAACCTTCTTTACAAATCAAGGCCCTTTCCCACAAACCTAACACCCTACCCAACATATCCAGACCCTTCCCACCACCCTAACTCATGCCTCTAGGTATCTAGATATTATCCGTATTAATCACTTCTTTGTACCAAGACATAATCTTCAATTCTAATCCCCTCTGGGATACCCAGATCCCCTCTTCACATTGACTTAAACCCCTCTTCTTCATACACAATCATCCTAAATTATTCAGGGATACCCACACCCTCTCTTTATAACCCAAGTCTCTCTTTGCAAAAAAGTCCATCATAACCCATGACAGGGATGCCAAGGTACTTTCCTCACATGGATGTAAATCCTTCCATACACACCCACATACCCTAACCCATTCCAGGGATACCCAGACGCTCCTTCTCATTATTAACCTCATCTGTTTGTTTGCAAAAAGACCCAATCCCACCCTAAACCATTCCTGGGATACTCAGACTATCTCTTCATATCAACTGTTCTTTGCAAAAAGATCCCCACACACTAACTCAGTCCAAGGACATCAGACTACCCATCACAATAGCTTAAGCCCCTTTCACATATACCTCTCCCACTCCCAAATCTCCTAGGGATACTCAGACTCCTTATTCTCATGCAGAACCCCCATCACCACCCTAATTCAGTAGACAGACCCCTTTTGCTCACACCCAAACTCTTCTCACCAGTCTACTACTCTGGAGATACCCAGACCTCCAACTTATTAGCTTACCATCTGATTCTCATTTCAGGAATTCCCAGACACCCCCACCCCACCCCTCTTAGCACAGAGATCTCCACACTCTACTCCCCTCCCCCAGCGATATCCAAATTCTAACTTCACCTTGGCCTAATTACCTATGCTTAAAAGAACAAAAACAAAAAACCACCTCCCCCCAACTCATTCTAGGGACACCCAGACACCCTTTTCACATTAACATAATCTTTCTTTGTACAAAGACTCCTCTCAACGCATTCCACGGATACCCAACCCCCCAAAACATTAGTTTAACGCCTCTTCATAAATTTAACCCCATCCTTCACACCTAGAACGGTACCTTAGTACTAAATCTCTCCCTTAGTAATATCCATTTCTTAATACCGTTTCACACCAAGACCCTTCTCACTGCCCTAATTCTTTCCCGGGGTAACTAGATCCCCCCCCCAGGTTATTTTCTCACGCTCCAAATCCCTCACGGGGCACCCAAATACGGCCTAACCGCTCCACTGCCTGAGGTCCTGGACTTGTCCTACCACCGTGTCCTTTACCCTGATACCCTACGGAGCCTCGGAGCCCTCCTAGGGACAGCTCCAAGGCCTCTCTTTTCCGCCCGAGCCCCGCCCCTCCTCACTCAGCCCAGCACTCGATTCTAGTCCCCTTCCCCACCAGCCACCCCGGCCCGGCCCCCGCCCGGCCGCCCGCGCGCCCCGCTGGCCGTTGGAGCCGCTCCGTCCTAACCGCCCGGCGCGCGCCCCCCTAGGCCCTCAGTGCGCAGGCGGAGTGGCGAGAGGAGGCCGCGGGGATAGGGTGGGGAGACGGCCCGGCCCTCCGTGTGACCGCTCGCACTCACCCGCCTCC